>NW_026881718.1:0-36483 GCF_032173495.1 Musca vetustissima | reverse complement strand
GGTTATGTTATGTTTGATTTCGTACGTATTGCTAAAACAAAGCAAATATGTGAACAACTCGTCGTTGTCACTTGATGAAGTCACAAGTTTTTTGTGTTTTAGTCACGGCGGAGTCATAATTTCGATTTTTATGAGTATTGCTTTTTTTGATAAAAATTTTATTCAGCTTCTTCATAGCTCTTTTGAATATGATAACTATGTTGTTCTTTTCCATCCATTTTTTACCTTCTTTTATAAAGACGTAGTTTTTTATATCCTCCACCATAGTATTGAGGGTATATTAGTTTTGTTTTTTTTCCTTTTGTAAAGCATCGAAATAATCATTTCCTACCTTATAAAGTATATTCTTGATCAGCGTAAAATTCTATGGCGATTTAAGCATGTCCGTCACTCTAGCGTCTAAACGAATTGAGATAGATCGCCAACATTTTGCATAGAGTCGTCTTTTGTCTGCAGGCAGGTCAAGTTCGATGATGGGCTACATTGCTCCACGTTTAGGCATAGCTCCCATATAAGGGTACCCCCCCCCCCCCTAATTTTCAATATTTTGAGGTTCTTTCGCGCGTTCTTTCGTCGCTGAAATTTGGTATTTTGGGTTCTTTATGGGTAGCAAATCTCTCCACTAAAAATTATAAATATGGGTCCATATTTTCGGATAGCTCCCATATAAGGGTACCCCCAATTTTGCGGCATTTTGGGGATTTTGAATGCATTTTTCGTCCGAATTCGGTACTTTCAGTTCTTATTGGGTAGCAAATCTCCCTACTAAATATTATAAATATAGGTCCATTTTCGGATAGCCCCCAATTTTCGTTATTTTGGGGTTCTTGGGCGCGTTTTATAACTGAATTCGCTGAAATTTTGTACATTGGCTTCTTATTGGTTACAAAATTACTCCACTAAAAATTATAAATATAGGTCCACTTTTTCTGGTAGTCCCCATATAACGGTACCTCCGAATTTTCGGTATTTTGGGGGTTCTGATCGTATTTTTTTGGACCGAATTGACTGTAATTTATTACTTCAAGTTCTTATTGGGTAGCAAATCTCTCCACTATAAATTATAAATATAGATCAATTTTTTCGGGTAGCCCACATATAAGGGTACCCACCCAATTTTCGGTATTTTGGGGTTCTTGAATGCGTTTTTCAACCAAATTTTTGTAATTTGGTTTTTTGTAGTCGTATATGGTAACAAACCTCCCTCCCAAAAATTATTAATATTCGCCCCTTTTAATGGGGTAGTCCCCCATATAACCGCCTTTTTATAACCTTATGTACACTGTGGTACAGGGTATCATGTCTTTGTGCATATGTTTGTAACAGGCAAAAGGAAACGAGATAGACACATGGTTCCTTTTGAGAATATGCATAGAATCACTTTTTACGTCGATTTATGCATGTCCGTCCGTCCATGTATTTTTGATAACAAAGTACAGGTCGCATTTGTGATCCGATTTGGATGAAATTTGGCACAGTTCACATATTTGGCCCAAGGACGAGCCCTATTGAAATTGGTAAAAATCGGTTCAGATTTAGATATAGCTCCCATATATATTTTCGTCCGATTTTATGTAAATGGTGCACTAAATTCCCTATATATCCATCGATTTGCGCGAAATTTGGCACAGCGTATCGAATTAAGCCTAGAACGATGTATGTTAAGAGACATTTAGATATAGCTCCCATATATATTTTCGGCCGATTTAACCAAAGTCCCTAAATATCTCTCGATTTGCACGAAATTTGGCACATCGTAATGAATTAGGTCTAGAATGATGTGTGATAAGTTTCCTGAAAATCGGATTTAGATATAGCTTCCATATATAACTTTGGTATCGGTTGCAGAATGACATGTTTATGGATCCAATTTCATTTTACTGGTCCTTTGAACATGCGACGTCTGCTAGGATTCATCTGTTGAATATACCCAAAGTAGTGAAGGGTATCATATAGTCGGCCTCGTCCCACTTTACTACTCTCTATACTGTTTTTTAATAATTCTGTGAAGGGGCTATTAAAGCGTGGATTAGAAAAATTGGCAAATTTTTGAAATTAATATTTTGAGATAGGGCTTGGCTTTTTCAAATTATTTTTTGAAAGAGAATAAAAAGACATGTTTTTTTTAAATCATTATTTTTAAACAAAAATGTTTGGAGGTCTAAGGCGTGGGTTTTTAAATCATTTGTTAAGCGATTATTACGGCTTGCATTTTATTTATTTATTTTTTTTTTTTTTTTGAGTGAATATTATATTATTTTTTTATGGACTATTAAGGCTTGGATTCTTGATTATATCCTGGGGGACTATAAAGGCTTGGCGTTTTGTAATATTTTGTTTTATATATTTTACGAAAATTTTTCTGAAAGAATCTATAAAGCTGTGGGTTTTATTTATTATTATTTGTTTTTTTTTTTATATACAATTTTTCAATATCAATGTATTTTTAAGGCAATAACTTGAAATATTTTTATATGAAAATTTAGGCATACATATCGACGCCCCCGAACTATAGTTTTAAAGTTCTTTACCTTTTTAGATACTACGGTCCTTAATTTAAATTCACTGAAATTTTGGTAATCATCGGCCAATCCAAACCAAAGTTATAAGCAAAAATGTTCTTAGCATGGCACGTACGATTAAAGAAACTTCCATACTTCGGAGGCGTCGATATAAATTTTTTTAAATGTTAGTATGATTTACAAAAAAGAAAAATATTTGTTGTGTGTTTCGTTTTAATATAAATAGTTTATATGGATTTCATGCTAGTAAATATTATGATTCTTACGTCTATATCGTCTTACCCACATCAGCTGTGACATTTTTCTTCAACTTACCTGTAAAAATAAGAAAAGAAAACATATTTTTTTAATATTTGTATTTTATATTATAGAAAAATATTTAAGATCTTATATGAAATATTTCTTCCCTGTACCTAAATTATTTATACAAAATATTATTTATTTTTTTTTTTTCATTTCAGCCACCTTATGTATAGACAATGGGTATGTAAATAAAATCAAATTTTTTTCTTTACTATACTCTACGATGTAGATTTATTCAGTCGCCTATGATGATATGTTTATGTTAAATTCTCAATGAAACAGTTAATATAGCTAAATTAATCATTTAATTTGAAAAACGAATCAAAAAAATAAAAGAACGAAAACAAAATAAGCCATCCACTGATGCTTATGTTTTTTGTTTTGGCGATTTAGAAAAATTTATAAATTCTGTCCCCACCCCGATAACTTATAGCTGAGATAAATATTATGATGATGATTTTTGTTTTTATGTTATTTTTTTCATTTTACCGGTCCAACTGGCTCAGAAATATCCTCCTCGTCTATATCACAAACCATAACGAATTCGTTTTTATTATTGTTCTATTCTATTAGCCGGCAAAATTAAGAGTCTATGTATATATATATATATGTTTGTATGAGTGGTGATGTTGTCGCTTTGTTGGGGGCTTGTTCGTTCCACTTATGACAAAAAAAATGTATCAGACTTGTTTCGAACAACACCATCCCACATTTTGAAAATATTTCATTATATATGTTTATGTAAATATGTATGTATATTAATTAAATGGAATTGAATTTTTTTTGAGCGCCAGTTATTTATGCGTGAAATAGTCGAAGGGGTCACAATCACATGATAGTCGTTTTTTTCTATAACTTTTATATGAAATATGGTAGAATGACAAGCAGAAAACCAGATTAAATAAACAATAGTTGTGTATCACTTACACTTTTTACCAATAAAAAATTTAAGATAAATATTTGAAAACAAACAACGTGGATTAAAAAAAATAGTTTTATATTTTATAAAAATAATTTGGAGGCTTGGATTTAAAAAATATATATATTTTTTTGAGGTCATTTGATTTTTTATTAAAATTGTTTATTTTTTTATATAAATATTTTATGGAGTCTTTAAAAGTATTTTTTGAGGTTCTATAAAAAGCATGGATTTTTTAAAAGTATTTTTGAGGGACTATAAAAAAACCTACACAACTATGTTGCCAGGGTATTATAGCTTTGTGCAGTCCCAAGAGTTTGCAACGCCGCGAAATATTGGTCCTAGACCCACCTTTAAGTATACCGATCGTCATATCTCGACTAGCTGAGTCGATCTAGACATTTGTGTCCGTCCGTTCGTCTGTCCATTATAATTTGTAAACACGATACAGGCCACAGTTATGGACCAATCTTCACGAAATTTTGCATGTAGGATGGGTTCTGGCCAATGAAGACCCCTATTGTTTTTGGTAAAGATCGGTTAATATTTAGGGGATGAAATGGACCAAATACTTAATTTTTAACGGTTTTCCTGGTCGCTCCAGAGGCCACAATTATGGCCGGAACATCGTAAAGTTTTACATGGAAGGGGATCGGGTCAAAGAAAAAAAAATGCCTGTTTTGATAAAGATCAGTCAATATTTAGCAGGTCAAATGGACCCTGACTTTTGTGTGAAAAATTACAAAATTTTTATTTGGAGTGTATATATTTACTCCTGAAGGACATCGATCCTAGAAGTTGATATTATATCCAAGAGGAGTTGTTGGCCTTCAAATTTATACCAATTATATGGCTGTATGTACTCTGACGTGGGAGTTATACGTAATTAGGTAAATATGACTATATGCATAGTATTACTATTACTCCATAAGAGGGCGGAAATATCGCGCTGATCGCTATGAAATTCCGATTATGGTCAAGGACGACGCCTATAATTTTCGTTGAAGTTGAGATTTCATTCAGGGGGTGCAATGAACCGAAAACTTTAATTTTGTCAGATTTAGTCTAGTCGTACTAGATGCACATATTTTACAAGGTGAAGGGGATCTAACCAAATGCTTAAAGCGGTTGTTTAGATGATGATCGATCAATATTCCGAGGGTCAAATTAACTAAAAACCTAAAGGGACTAATTTTTTATTTTATGGCGTAAAAATTCACTTCAAGAAAAAAATTTGGAAAATATGCCAGGTTTAGAAAGTGGTGTTGTTGATCTATAATCGGGGAAGGGGGTAAAAATATCACGAAATATTGCCCAAACTCAGAATATAGAACCGCAGAAAGTTTGCTTTTCGTGGTAGTTGTGTAGGTTATCATATGGCCGGCCCCGTCCGCTCACTGGTTTAAAAGTATTTTTGAAGGACTTTTGGAGTTACAGAAAAATTCGTGGATTTGTATACCCTTCACCACACTGTGGTACAGGGTATTATGTCTCTGTGCATATGTTTGTAACAAGCAAAAGGAATCGAGATAGATCCGTGGTTCCTTTTGAAAATATGCATCGAATCACTTTCTAAGACGATTTATGCATGTCCGTCCGTCGTTGATGTTAAATTGTAAACAAAGTACAGGTCGCATTTATAATCCGAATTGCATGAAATTAGGCATAAGGCATTTATTTAGCCCAAGGACGAACTCTATTGAAATTGGAGAAAATGGGTTCAGATTTAGATATAGCTCCCATATATATTTTCGTCCGATTTTATGTAAATTGTACACCAAAGCCCCTGAAAATCATTCAATTTGCACGAATTTTGGCATAGCGTACTGAATTAAGTCTAGAATGACGTGTGTTAAGTTTGGTGAAAATCGGTTCAGATTTAGATATAGCTCCCATATATATTTTCCTCAGATTTAATGTAAACAGTGTAGCAAAGTCCCTAAATATCTTTTGATTTGCATGAAATTTTGCACAGGGTACTGACTTGAGCCTAGAATGATGTGTGCTAGGTTTCAGATTTAGATATAGCTCCCATATATATTTTCGTCCGATTTAAGGTAAATGGTGTAGCAAAGTGCCTATATATCTTTCGATTTGCACGAAATTTGGCATGGCGTACTGAATTAGGTCTAGAATGATGTGTGTTAAGTTTCGTTAAAATCGGTTCAGATGTAGATATAGTTCCCATATATATTTTCTTCCGATTTAATGTAAATGGTGTAACAAAGTCCATATATATCTTTTGATTTGCACGAAATATGGAACGGTGTGCTCAATTGAGTCTAGAATGACGTGTGTTAAGTTTCGAGAAAATCGGGTCAGATTTATATATAGCACCCACATATGTTTTCCGATTTAAGGTAAATTGGGCTGCAAAGTCCCTATATATCTTTCGATTTCCGCGAAATTTGGCACTCAATTGTGTCTAGAATGACGTGTGTTAAGTTTCGAGAAAAGCGGTTCAGATTTAGATATAGCCCCCATATATATTTTCGTCTGATTTAATGTAATTGGTGTACCAAAGTGCCTATATATCTTTCGATTTGTACGAATTTTGCCATAGCGTAATGAATTAAGTCTAGTATGACGCGTGTTAAGTTTCCTGAAAATCAGTTCAGATTTATATATAGCTCCCATATATAGTTTCGCTTTAATGTAAATGGTGCACCAAAGTCCTTACATATCTTTCGATTTGCACGAAATTTGGTATAGCCTACTGAATTAAGTCTAGAAACATGGGTGCAAAGTTTCGTAAAAATCGGTTCAGATTTAGATATAGCTCCCATATATAGTTTCGCCCGACTTTATGTAAATGGTGTACAAAGTCCCTATATGTGTTAAGTTTCGAGAAAATCGGTTCATATTTATATATAGCACCCACCTATATTTTCCGATTTAAGGTTATTTGGGCTTCAAAACCCATATATATCTTTCGACTTGCACGAAATTTGGTATATGTTTAGAAAATCGGTTCAGATTTAGATTTAGCTCCCATATATATTTTCGTCCGATTTATTATGTAAATTGTGCAATAAAGACCCAACATTTGGCCGACGGGCACACAATTTTGTACAGTGTACTGAAGTTTTATATTGTCTCAAAGAATATGGCTCAAAAAAGGTGTGGATTTTTAAATGTTTTTTTTTTAAATTTTTTTCACGTGTTTTTTTTTTGTAATATCCGTTCAATAACCTTGTAATTATAATTCTCATGGACTATTATTGTATTTCTTAAATCTCTCAATGATTCACCAATTTCCTTTGTCTGTTCTGTTGCTGAGATCCAAATGTAGAATTAATCATCTGTAGACATGCCTCCCTAATAGAGGACATTAGCCAGTCGGCAAACAACCGACAGCCATTGGATAGAACAAAGACAAAGAAGCACATGGCTTTTGTTTTTTTTTTGTTCTCCATTTATTTACATTCTTAAGAAATTGTGCTGTTGTTGTAGTTTTTTTTTTGTGTTCAACATTTCGTTTTATTATTCTGCTTCCAAGAATGTAACAAAACCGTAGAACACGCAAAACTATTTCGACGATTGTGGTGTAAAGAAAGGCGACCGGCCGCCGGCAGGGCAGGCACAGCAAGCACATGGTTTCTCGCTTCCATTGTTCGAAAAAAAATGCCACAATTAAATTGAATGAAGCAGTAATACAGGAAGAAGAAGAGACAAAGAAGAAGTTCTATAAAAAAAGTACAATCCACGACATTTTTCCCGCCATTTCTTGAAAAGCCAAAGAATGCTGTCCAAAACCACATGGCGGCTTTAGGGCTTACACCACCCCGCCAAAGTTGCGAAAAAAGGGAAGGGTATCATGTGAACTATTAAAGTTAATGATTGTGTCTCGTCTTCTTCTGACTTCATCATCATCTTCAGCAGCAGCAACAGCAATAAAGGTTTGCCATTCCCAAAGGCCATTCATACCGGCTGGAACGCGATCGTAAAAAACGATAAGAAGACAAACACTGTTAACGACTTTAGATTCCCAGGCCGTTTTGTTGTTGGCTCTCTTTATTTCTTTGGCATGCTAACGGCCAAAAGTAGTTGGAATTATGGCGTAAAAAATGCGTTAACATGCGGTTAAAATTTTTTTGTCTTCAGGTTCTCAACATTTTTTATTCATTGATATTTTGGCCACCTCTACACAAACACATTCTTGTTACGTTTTTAAAAGAATTTCATTCATTCTTTCATTTTTATGTTTGGTGGTGGTGCTGCTGCTGTTCCGAATGATGATATTCGTCACACCATCAAAACATTTTTTATAGGAAATTTTTAATGATGATGATGATGCGTTTGGGTGGCCAATTTGGCCATGTGATTCGCTGGCATGCAGCAAGTGGATTTGATGATGATGATGCCTTTCCTCTTTGTGTACATACATACATACATACATATGTATATATTTATTTATATTATAAATGATTGGCTTTGCTTGCCATATAAATATTATTAAATTTTATTTCTTTCTGTTTATAATATGTTTAGGCAGTGCTTGTTTCTTTATTTTTTATTTATATCATATAGAAATTTTGATGGCACTACATGAGTCTACATGCGCTACAAAGTGTTTAACTATATATTTATGATTGTGTGTGGCAAATAAATTACTTCCGTTTTGTAGGCCGAACAGAAAGGCTTTCAAATATTTCTTTTGAACAAAAAAAATATATATATATATATATACAATACAATTTTTCTAGTATATTTTCTTTGTCAATCAAATTATTTTCTTTTACAAAATTATATATTTTTAATATAATTATTTTATATGGAAAAAATTGGATGAATATTTCAGAAAAAATTTTGGAAATTACTTTTTGAAGAAATCTAAAAACGCTATATTTCTGCCCTCTAATATTAATGGGTTACTAAATAATATTTGAATACGTACGTTCCTATAAATATTTAAGTTTAAAACACACATACGATAATATAATTGATATCGATTTAAAGGGCAGGCACTCTTCTTGTATATACTGTCAACTTTTCGGGTCTATGTCCCTCAGTAGTAAATATATACACCATAGAAAACCAATTTTGTCATTTTTCACACAAAAGTCAGGGTCCATTTGACCCGCTAAATATTCACCGATCTTTATCAAAACAGGTATGCTTATTTGTTGACCCGATACAGAAAAACTGACATAAATAAAGTTTTTGGTCCATTTCATCCCCTAAATATTAGCCGGTCTTTACCAAAAACAATAGGGGTCTTCATTGACCAGAACCCATCCTACATGCTAAATTTCCTAAAGATTGGTCCATAACTGTGGCCTGTATCGTGCTTAAAAATTATAATGGACAGACAGACGGACGGACACACAAGTCTAGATCGACTCAGCTAGTCGAGATATGTCAGGGTCTATGTGACCCGGGTCCATTTAATCCGCTAAATATTACCCAATCCTTATTAAAGCAGGCACGCTTATTCTTTGGCCCGATTCCCTTCTCCATGTAAAAATTCGCTATGTTTGGGCCATAATTGCGGCCTCTGGAGTGACCTTAACCATTAACCTATCTTTACCAAAAAAATAGGGGTCTTCATTTGCCAGAACCCATCCTACATGTAAAATTTCGTGAAGATTGGTCCATAACTGTGGCCTGTATCGTGTTTACAAATTATAATGGACAGACGCATGTGTAGATCGACTCAGCTAGTCGAGATCGGTATACTTAAAGGTGGGTCTAGGACCAAACTTTTCGTTACAAACTTTTGGGGCTGCACAAAACTATAAAAATTTACTAAGGCATTTTTTAAAAAAAAATTGTTTTTTTTTTAGAAATTTATCAAGCCATAGATTTAAAAAAATATTTTTAAAAATTTACAAAGGCGCAGATTTCCTTTTTTTGTTGTACAACAAAATTGGATTTTTTAAAAATATTTTCTGATATAATATAAAAGGCTTAGATTTTTCAGATTTTTTTTAATAAAACCTGTAAGGAAAGTAGTAAAGTCGGACGGGGCCGACTATATGATACCCTTCACCACTTTGGGTAAATACAAGAGATGCACATATGTTCAATATCCTGAAGAAATGACGAAATAAAATGTGTGGACTAAATAGATATTTGAAATTGCATGTTAATCGAACGGACTTGGGTTCTCTTTGGTGCACTATTTGTATGAAATCGAGCACAATTATGTTTGGGAGCTATATCTAAGGTTAATATAGGTTTAATTTTGTTTAATCGGAAGAAAATATATATGGGCGCTATATCGAAATCTGAACCGATTTTCTCGAAACCTAAGACACACCATTCTAGACTCAATTCAGTACGCCATGCCAAATTTCGTGCAAATTGAAAGATATATAGGGACTTTGGTGCACCATTTACATTAAATCGGACGAAAATATATATGGGAGCTATATCTAAATCTGAACCGATTTTTACGTAACTTTGCACACATCATTCTAGACCTAATTCAGTACACTGCCCTAATTTCGTGCAAATCGGAAGATATATAATGACTTCGGTGCACCATTTGCCTTAAATCGGACGAAAATATATATGGGAGCTATATCTAAATTTGAACCGATTTTTACGAAACTTGCAGCCTAGACTGCTAGGCTGACTTCAGTACGCTGTGCCTAATTTCGTGCAAATCAGAAGATTTATAGGGACTTTGGTGCACCATTTACCTTATATCGGACGAAAATATATATGGGCGCCATATCTAAATCTGGACCGATTTTTCCAATTTCAATAAGGTTCGTCCTTCGGCCAAATAAATGAGCTGTACCAAATTTCATCCAAATCGGATTATAAATACGACCTGTACTTTGTTTACAATTTAACATCAACAGACGGACGGACGGCCATCTATAAATCGACTCAGAATGCGATTCTATGAATATTCTCAAAAGGAACCATGAGTCTATCACGATTCCTTTTGCCTGTTACAAACATATGCACAAAGACATAATACCCTGTAGCACAGTGTGGTGAAGTGTATAATTAAGGTTTTTTTTTTTTTTTTTGCAAAAAATATGTTGATAATTTTTGGCTTTCCTTTTCATTGCAAAACTTAGATCATCAAGCTCGACTCGAAAGAGTATAAATGACCACTTATAATTTTTTTTCGATTTTTAAATTATTTTTTTAAGATGCCTATAATGAAACGCTGGGTTTTAAAAAAAAGTATTTCTTAGATCAAAAATAGTTAAAAAATCATCACTTTAAATATTAATTCAAATATAAAAATAATAAAATTTATTTCTTATTATTATTTTATTTTTAGTCTTTCAAGTAAATTGACTTCAATAGAATTTATTCTGCATTATTACGTTTTAAAGCAGAAAAGTTGATATTTATTGATAAATATTGCCGGCTACACCCTAAACCGATACTAAAAACCAATTAATTGATTATCAAAAGATAACAACAAAAAATTATAAATAACAACAAATTTATATTACACCTAAATTGTCTATAAATTGCGTCGAAAGACATTTAGGCCCATTGACCTGCAAAATTAAAAATACTCACACACACTTTTCACCCAAAATTCAAATATTGTTAAAAATTTCCGAAGTTATTCACCCATCACGACCAGTTGATTGAACATCAAATCGTCTTACCAATCAACCCAAAAATTCACCGTTACTAACAATGACAGTGAACTGAATTTTCAATTGTCGATTTAATTCTATGCCACATGTCATTGTCGCGCAAATGCCGAAAATTTTGAATTCTGAAGAACATTAACCTTATTTTTTTGTTGGTGTTTGGCTTCTTCTACTGTTCGTTCGGTCGAGCACTACGACGGGCCATTGACTTGCTGTGTGTGGACTGTCACTGACTGACTAACTAGCTAAGCGATCAACTGATGATGGCAAGGATGATGGTTAGAATTTTTAATAAGATTGCTGTGTGAGTGTGTGTCTGTTGTTGTTGTTTTTGGCAACATAGTATTTGTGGTATTAATTTTTTTGGCAATAACATACATACATACCTATTGGTTGTTCGTGTGTTCTTTGTTACACATTTTTCTGGGTGCAAATGGTTTAATGACTTTACAATGTTTTATTGTTAGTGTTGCTATTGTTAATTTTTTGTGTTATTGTTTTTGATTGAATCGCTGTAATAAATGGCAGGCATATTTTGCAGACATGTTATTGTTTTCTTTTTTTTTAATTACAGATATTTTCGATAAATTTGAAAATTCAACAACAACTCATTAGATAAAACCTATTCCAGACAGGTCAACGTATTTGTGGTGTTCTTTTTTCAATTTGTAATGTAAAGGATGGGTGTACTAATTGAAGTGTTTTTTTTGCAATTACATCTTTGGCCTTGGATGTGTTTTTAGGGGTTATTCATGAATAACAATTTACGCATTACTAAGAAATATTTCAAAGAAAAGATTTTTAAACAAACATTTTTTGAAACATTTATAAAGCTTAGAAAAATTGGAATTGGAAAATTGGTTTGGAGTTTGGAAAATATGTTTGTAACAGGTAGAAGGAAACGAGATAGACACATTGTTCCTTTAGAGAATATGCATAGAATCACTTTCTAAGACAATTTATGCATGTCCCTCGTCCGTCTGTTCATGTACAGGTCGCATTTATGATCCGAATTGGATGAAATTTGACATACGTCACTTATTTGGCCCACGGACGAACCCAATTGAAATTTAGAAAAATCGGTTCAGATTTAGGTATAGCTCCCTTATATATATTCGTCCGATTTAAGGTAAATGGTGCCCCAAAGTCCCTATATATCTTTCGACTTGCACGAAATTTAGCATGGGGTACTAAATTAAGACTAGAATGATGTGTGTTAAGTTTCCTGAAAATCGGTTCAGATTTAGATATAGCTCCCATATATAGTTTCGTCCCATTTATGATAATTGGTGCACCAAAGCCCCTAAATATCTTTCGATTCTAGAATGATGTGTGTTAAGTTTCTTGAAATCGGTTCAGATTTAGATATAGCTTCTATATCTGACCAAATGAAAAATTTTGTGTCGGTTGCAGAGTGACATGTTTATGGATCCAATTTAATTTTTCTGGTCCTTTAAAAATGCGACGTCTGTTAGGATTCATCAGTTGAATATACCCAAAGTGGTGAAGGGTATCATATACTCGGCCCGTCCGACTTTACTACTTTCCTTACTGTTTTTTTTTTGAAGGCTTGGATTTTTTGAAAATATATGTTCAAGTAAATTTAATGCGTTGATTTCTTAAAAAATATGTTTTGAATTAAAAGTAAGGGCGTTCATGTTCTAAATATTCTTTGAAATAATATTAATGGTGTCGATTCTTTAAGATAGACGTGGATTTTTTAAAAAATATTTTTTTCAACCCTATGCGTAGATTTTTTAAAAAATATTTTTTCTCCTTCAAAAAATTTTCTAAAAAAAAAGATATTTCTTGAAGCTTCCAAAAGGCATATTTATACCCTACACAACTATGTTGTCGGGGTATTAAAGCTTTGTGCAGCCCCAAGAGTTTGCAACGCCGGGAAATATTGGTCCTAGACCCACCTTTAAGTATACCGATTGTCATATCTCGACTAGCGGAGTCGATCTAGACATGTGTGTCCATCCGTCCGTCTGTCCATTATAATTTGTAAACACGATACGGGCGACAGTTATGGACCAATCTTCACGAAATTTTGCATGTAGGATGGGTTCTGGCCAATGAAGACCCCTATTGTTAAGGGGTTGAAATGGACCAAATACTTAATTTTTGTCGGTTATTCTGGTCGCTCCAAAGGCCCCAATTATAGCCCAAACATCGCAAAATTTTAAATGGACAAGGAGAACGGGCCAAAGAATGAGCATGCCTGTTTTGATAAAGATCGGTCAATATTTAACGGGTCAAATGGACCCTGACTTTTGCAATTACAACATTTGTATTCTATGGCGTATATATTTACTCCTGAAGGACATAGGCCCGAGAAGTTTATAGTATATCCTTTAAATTGATATATTAATTTAAATTGATGTCGTATGTACTCGGATGTGGGAGTTACACTTAGATACAGATGCTTACGTACTCAGATATTATTTAGTAATTCATTACCACACCAGAAGGCGACAATATAGCGCTGATCACTTTGAAATTTTCCATGAGGATCCAATTATGGTCAACGCCTATAATTTTCGATGATGATCAGATAATAATATTAGGATGAAGTGGACCGAAAACTTAATTTTTTTTTGTGTTTTTTTTTTTCGAGTCGATCACAACACAACCCACAATGAGGGGAATCTGGACAAGAAATTAGAAGGTCTGTACGGAATATTAGTAATATTTGTTTATCTGTAGTCGGTCAAGAGAGTGCAAATATTGCCAAAGCTAAGAGTTATATTTTCGCAGAAAGTTATATTTTCGTGGATGTTGTGTAGGGTATCATATGGTCGGCCCCGTCAGACTATACTGCTCCGCTCACTGTTTTTTTTATAAATTTCCTCCCCCAAAAATATTTGATGTTTTTATAGTTAAAAGATTTTACTCCATAAAAAAATATTTTTTATGGAGTAATAACCCCGAATTTCTTTCCGTGAATAATCTTGAGTAACATAGGCAGGCACACACAAAAGGCTATCGGCCGGCCGGTCATCATTTTTACTCCACCCATTTTTTTCAAATGACAATATTTTGAAACAATAAAAGCCGGTGCTGTCTGTCGATGGCTACACCATGCGGTTTTAAATGACTATGGGATTTTTTCCTCCGAAAAAATAAACTGAAATTGAAACACATGAAACATGTAAGGAAATGGTTAGCGTTTTGAAACCGGTTTTATTTATTTTGGTAAAAAAAAACTAACAAACCAAAAACAAAGTACCTGACAAAGCTCGCTCATACTGGCGACGATGATGATGATGACTACCCAAAAAAAAATCGAAGAAATAAAGCTTCGTTGCTAAGACATGTTATTTCACATTTAAGTTCGACTGGAAGGCTGGCTGGCTCGCGATGATGATGACGATTACGATAATGGAGTCATAAGGTATTTCGGTATGAACATATGCAACATGGCATTAACGGGCTTACACACACCACGACTATACATCACCCGGTCGGGTATCATGAACCGTAAACCCCAAAAAAAGTCAGCAACAAAACTGGTTAAGAAAGAAGTGAAAGTTGTAAAGAGCCAGGCCGGATGGACGGACAAATGAACGAACAAAAAAACTCAATCGTCATTTGCTTTTGTTTGAAAGCAATGCAGCAACAACAACAACAGCAGCAACACAATTAAATACAATTAATTTTCATATCATATTTATTGTATAGAAAAAATTAACTTGCCTTTGGTAAATTATTGGTGGTGTAGAGCGGTGAGGCAAAAGGAAAACAATAGAAAGAAAGATTGGTGGACGGACGGACATGAAAAGAAATAACAATAAAACGGTAAAAATAACACAAGCACAAAAAATTGTAGGTTGAGTGGTTGAGGTATTAGGCAATACCTCCTATCGGGTGAGTGTGTGTGTGGCTTTAAGGCAGGTGAATAAATATCGGAACCTGACATGAAATCGAAGGCTAGATCGTCAAACAAGAGGAAAAATGTGGGTAGCAGGCCAATTGGGTGCACAAAAAAATTAATCAGCCATTTTATTAGACCTTTGGATCCTTTGGATCCTAAGCATACAAAATGAAAAAAAAATTAAAGCAGATCGATGTGGAGAATTATGAATAATTTCAATGGAGATGTGCTCCGATTGGAACCTCTTTTCTAGTTTCCTTTCGAATTTTAAATTTTTATTAAAATTTTTAATTAATTTATTTTGTTCTTTGGTGGCCCGGTTGGTCACAAGACCCGATTGCACAATATTCATTTTTTTTGCTGCCATGACACGTGAAGTTCCGCCAAATGTTTTCATATTTCTTATGCAAATATTGTTTTTTTAGTGTAGTCTATCTCTATATTAATTAAACTTAATGGCTTTTGTTTGGATTTTTTATTTGTTTCTAGAATTGCATTGTGTGGCGCCTCCAGAAACATAAATTTCCAGAACTAATTACCAATCTATTTTTTCTGTTTGTTTAAACAAACGAAACAAAAATGGAAATGCCAAGAATTCAATTGCAAATCAGCAAAAGTAAACACACTAAAATTTTCATGAATTTGAATTTTTTTTTTCAATTTGTATATAACAAAAAAAACTAGAAGTTTGTTTTTCTTTCGGGTAGTAACAAAAACTATTTTTTCTTTAATAAAAAGTACCATTTTTTTAATGTGGGGCCTTCCTAGAATTAAAAAAAATATTTTTTGAAGGGACTTCCTGGACTTTTAAAAAATATTTTTTCAAGGACTATCCACAGGCATAGGGAATGAAAGATACCAAGCAACGGCTCTGAAATGCTCTAACATGGCGAAGTCCAGGCTTATCTTGGTCCCTCTCTCATTTCAATTGTGGACACTGACCTCCCCGCGGTGTCACCTGGGGTAGCTATTTTCATCACCTGATGAAATAGCAATATGTGCTGCGAGTTCACCCATAAGAACTATAAAATATGGGTTGAGGCGTCGGGTTTATCTTTCACACTCGGAGACCCCCTACTACTATGATACGAGGAGCGAATATCGATAAGGACCATTACCTTGTGGCAGCCAATGTTCGCAATCGTCTTAATGTTGCAGCAAAGGTGTGATCTAACACAACACGGAAACTCGACGTCGAAAAGCTGCAAACACAACAGGTAGCCGAAACCTACTCCGCTCAACTTACGCACCTGCTTGACGAAAGCACTTCTTGTCCCGATAATAGTATAGAAGCACAATTGCAAAGAATTGTTCCACTCCACTACAAACTGCAGCAAAATAAACACTTGGGTACCAAAAACCACCACCAAGAAACCCATGGTACGATCAGGAGTGTCGTAATGCTACTGATGTGAAAACGCAGCGTATATATATTAACCCTGTAGACAGTAGCAAGACGTAATGCGATGGAGAATTATCGGTAGAAAAGGAGAGAGGAGAAACGTTATTCAGAAAAAAAAAACAAGAAAAAATGTGAGCGTGAGCAAAACAAGATGTACTGGAGTCAGAACGAAGTCCGACCAACGAGTAAAATACCAAACCGAAGGCTTTGCAGGCACATCCTCATGTAGAGATGAAGATGGAAACCTGATGACAGATACAGATAGAGTTCTAAGGATCTGAAAGGAGCATTTTGACAAATTTTTTGGTATCTAATAGTATCGGTGAAGAGGATACCCCAGAACCAATAATAGATGATGGTATAGTGTGTATACCACCATGAGGTCAGAATAGCATTCAATCGACTGAAGAATAATAAAGCAGCAGGTGCCGATGGGTTACCAGCCGAACTATTCAAGACCGGTAGTAAGATGCTAATCAGGAGCATGCCTACCAGCTGATTGGTACAATTTGGCCAAATTTTCACTCTGCGCCAAATCCTGAAAAAAATCCACGAAAAACACATCGACACATTCCACCTATTCGTCGACTATAAACCCGCATTCCACAGCCCTATCCGTTCAGAGGTGTATAAAGTCATGTCTACGTTCGGCATTCCTGCAAAATTAATACGGGATAACTTTAAGTGACACAAGGTCAGCAGTTAAAATTGTAAAGGACCTATCGGAGACCTTCAATACCGAACGAGGATTCAGACAAGTGACAGTTTGCCGTGTGACCTTTTTAACATCCTGCTGGAAAAGGTCATACGAGAGTCAAAAGTGAACAGAAATGACACTGTACACCAAACAACAAATGTACACAGCCTACGCCGATGACATCGACGTAATGGGTCGAACATTGAGAACGGTAACAGCCACCTTTGAACAAATTGAGAAGGAGCCTGCCAAAGTGGGTCTGGCAGTAAACGGCGAGAAGTCCAAGCTGATGGTATCAACGCGCAAGGCGTCCAGTAGACCCGGACCAACTGTGGAACTTGTCAAAAAGTCAATGATTTTATATACCTTGGTACGGCCATAAATGACATCAGTTTTGACATTCGGTCTAAGTAAGCAGTTTAGAAACAATGCCACCTCCCGCCAGACCAAACTCACACTCTACAAGAAGCTGACACTACCTCTGCTGTTATATGGATTTGAAGCAAGCAGATGAGGTAGCTCTTGGAGTGTTTGAGAGAAAAATTCTCTGAATGATCTATGGGCCGATGTGCGTCGACGGTGAATATCGGCGTCGATTGAAGCACGAGCTTTACAATTTATTCGCGGACATCGACATTGTCAGTCGTATTGAGCTGCAGCGACTACGATGGCTAGGCCATGTTGTGAGAATGGATGAAGATGCCCCAGCCCAGAAGGCATATAAAACAAGCCTGCTGATGGTTCCCGCAGAAGGGGAAGGCCACGAATGCGATGGAAAGATGAAGTCGAAGACAACAATCTTTTCTAAGCTCGGCTTATGGAACGAGTTCTGTCACAACATAGCTAAGAAGAAGATCCACAGGCCCTTAATTTTTTTTTATAAATCTACGCCTTGAAAAAATATTTTTTTATAAATCTATGCCTTGAAAAAATATTTTTTTTATAAATCTGTGCCTTGAAAAAATATTTTTTTTATAAATCTGTGCCTTGAAAAAAATATTTTTTTTATAAATCTATGCCTTGAAAAAAATATTTTTTATAAATCTACGACTTCAAAAAAATATTTTTTTAAAAATCTTCGCCTTGAAAAAATATTTTTATAAATTTTCACCTTGAAAAAATATTTTTTTTTTTTAATCTACGCCTTAAAAAAATATTTTTTTTTTTAAATCTACGCCTTGAAAAAAATATTTTTTTTTATAAATCTACGCCTTGAAAAAAATATTTTTTTGTAAATCTACGCCTTGAAAAAAGTATATTTTTATAAATATACCTCTTTTTTAACAAATCTATGCCTATGCTATTGCTTATGATTACATTAAAAAATATCTGGAAATTTCTTGTTACTGATGACATAATTTATTCAAAATATTTACAAGCAGTGGTTGGAGGAATTAAAATTAGTTCTTTATTTTGTTTTTGTTCTCGCCCTGTTTTCAATGTCTTCGCCTTAATTAAGAAGAATCTCCAGTCCCTTTTTGCTATTCTATTCACAGCAACAACATCATTAGCATCATAATTTCTTTGGTGGAACTGATTGATGTCATAATTAGCAAATTTAACAACCCATATTTGAATATTCTTTTATCTCTCTCTCTTTTTTTATTTATGGACATTTTTCGATAAATTTCCTAAGGGTGTAAATTTATTTTCTATATAAACACATTTTTGTTGTTGTTGATTGAAGCAACGGTATACAACATTAATTGCTTTGTTTTTGTTTCTTTGTTTTTTATACCCTACACAACTATGTTGTCAGGGTATTATAGCTTTGTGCAGCCCCAAATGTTTGTAACGCCGCGAAATATTGATCCTAGACCCACCTTTAAGTATACCGATCGTCATATCTCGACTAGCTGAGTCGATCTAGACATGTGTGTCCGTCCGTCCGTCCGTCCGTCTGTCCATTAAAATTTGTAAACACGATACAGGCCACAGTTATGGACCAATCTTCACGAAATTTTGGATGGGTTCTGGCCAATGAAGACCCCTATTGTTTTTGGAAAAGATCGATTAATATTTAGGGGATGAAATGGACCAAAAACTTTATTTTTGTCGGTTTTTCTGGTCGCTCCAGAGGCCGCAATTATGGCCCAAACAAAGCGAATTTTTGTATGGAGAAGGGGATCGGGCCAGAGAATAAGCATGCATGTTTTGATAAAGATCGGTCAATATTTAGCGGGTCAAATGGACCCTGACTTTTGTGTGAAAAATGACAAAATTTGTATTCTATGGCATATATATTTACTCCTGGAGGATGTAGGCCCGAGGAGTTGATAGTATATCCAAGAGGCCTTTAAATTGATACCAAATATAGTGATGTATCTACTCAGATGTGGGAGTTACAGTCAAATATTTACAGGTGCTTAGGTATTCAGATATTATTTAGTAACCCATTACCACATTAGAGGGGGAAATATCGCGCTGATGGCTTTAAATTTTTCATGAAGTTCCAGTTAAGGTCAAGAACAACGCCTACAATTTTCGGTGATGATCAGATTAAAATTTTGGGATGAAATGGACCGAAAACTTCATTTTTTGTGTGTTTTCGAGTCGAGTATAATCCGAAAATCACAACACAACCCACCGTGAAGATAATCTGGACAAGTAATTAGAAGGACTGTACTGAATATTCGAAAAAGTGAGGAAGACGTGTTGTTGACCTCTAATCGGGCAAGAGGGGGCAAATATCACGAAATATTACTCAGACTCGGAATAAACATCCTCAGAAAGTTAGAGTTCGTGGTAGTTGTGTAGGGTATCGTATGGTCGGCCCCGTCCGACTATACTGCTCCGCTCACTGGTTTAATAAACATTCATTCCAAAATACGATTTTCGTATAATTTCTTTCCTCTTGGCCGCATTTTTTACGCAACACATTTCGTTTTCTTTTCCTTTCTTGTGTTTTGTTTTGTTTGGAATTGAATTTTTTGTTTTTTTTTCTATTTTGAATGACCAACATTCGATTACGTTATAACAACAGCAGCAGCATCACCCAGCATAGGTCTTATAATCTCCATAGAGCAATAAATTAAAAAAAAAATAAATACAAAATAGCAACAACAACAACAATGTTTTAATTAATTTGTTATTGTTATCAATCGTTTTTGGGGGATGCTCCCTCATGCTGATGATGCTGGCAGCCGATCAGTTATTGTTTGGGGTTATTTTTTTATGTTGGGTTATTCGTACGAAATTTTTTGAAGGTCAAATGAAATAAAAAATTAATAAAAAACCAGTGAGCGGAGCAGTATAGTCGGACGGGGCCGACCATACGATACCCTACACAACTTCCATGAAAATCTAACTTTTTGTGGTTCTATATTCTGAGATTTGGCAATATTTCGCGCACTTTTGACTGGCTAGAGGTCAGCAAATGTTACTAATAATCAGTACAGCCCCTCTAATTACTTGTCCAGATTCCCTTCGCCGTGGGTTGTGTTGTGATGTTCGGCTTTCGACTCGAAAAGTACAAATAATTAAATTTTCGGTCCACTTCATCCGAAAAGTTATTATCTGATCATCACCTAACATTTTAGGCGTTGTCCTTGACCATAACTGGAACCTCATGGAACATTTCAAAGCGATCAGCGCTATATTTCCGCCCTCCAGTGTGGTAATAGGTTACTAAATAATATATGAATACGTAAGTACCTGTAAATATTTAAGTGTAACTCCCGCATCCGTGTACCTACGACAACATAATTGGTATCAATTTAAAGGTCAACCACTCCTCTTGGATATACTATCAACTTCTCGGATCTACGTCCTTCAGTCGTAAATATATACGCTATATAATACAAATTTTGTATTTTTTCACACAAAAGTTAGGGTCCATTTGACCCGCTAAATATTGACCGATCTTTATCAAAACAGGCATGCTTATTCTTTGACCCGATCCCCTTCTCCATGCAAAAATTCGCGGTGTTTGGGCCATAATTGTGGGGTCTGGAGCGACCAGAAAATCAGACAAAAATTTAGTTTTTGGTCCATTTCATCCCCTAAATATTAACCGATCTTTTCCAAAAACAATAGGGGTCTTCATTGGCCAGAACCCATCCTACATGCAAAATTTCGTGAAGATTGGTCCATAACTGTGGCCTGTATCGTGTTTACAAATTATAATGGACAGACGGACGGACGGACGGACGGACGGACACACATGTC
This sequence comes from Musca vetustissima, assembly GCF_032173495.1. Taxonomy (NCBI): domain Eukaryota; kingdom Metazoa; phylum Arthropoda; class Insecta; order Diptera; family Muscidae; genus Musca; species Musca vetustissima. The sequence continues at coordinate 15,022 of NW_026881718.1, read as the reverse complement.
TAGATCAACTCAGCTAGTCGATATGACGATCGGTATACTTAAAGGTGGGTCTAGGACCAATATTTCGCGGCGTTACAAACTTTTGGGGCTGCACAAAGCTATAATACCCTGACAACATAGTTGTGTAGGGTATAAAAAACTCAATTTCTCCTCATTTGAATATTGTCTTGGTATGTGTTATAATGGCAAAGAACATCAACATATTATTTCCGCAATTTATTAATGTTTACATACATACATTTACATGTGATTAAAAAATAAATAATTAAAATACCAGTTTTTCTGCTAATAAAGCTATTATTGGAAAAAAAAACACACACACACACAATAATATGTAAATTGCCTTTTTCTATTATTGATTTAGAATTTTTGATATTGTTATTCTTTTATTTAATTGGAAATGGGTTGGGTGTGGAGAGAGAGAGGAAGTGTAACAGCTGTTAACATTTTTATTATAGATTTCTATTTCCAGAAAATGTACACATTTTGTAGCTATTTCCTTAAAAAGTTTTACTTTATGTTTTTTTTTTTAATTTCAAACGGAAATTTCCACACCCAGATTGGCTTCTGTTGGAAATTTCCGTTATCAATACTAATTTTTTATGACCCACATTTTTTTCCAATTTCTAATAAATCAGTCACTGCTTTAATTCTTACCAATTTGTATACAGATTTTGGCATAACTTACCTAAAATGAGAAAGAGAAAATAAATAAAAATTAGTGGAAATAAATAAATTCGGAAATATATATAATTAAAAATAATAAAAAATCAGTAAGGAAAGTAGTAAAAGTAGTAAAGTCGGACTGGGCCGACTATATAATACACTTCACGACTTTGGGTATATTCTACATATGTATCCTAAAAGACGTTGACTTTTCGAAGGAACATTGAACGAACTTAAATATGCGATCTTTATCTAAACCGACTCACATCAATCCCTACACATGCCATTCGGCAACCTATGCTAAAATTTTGTGAATCGATTTAAAGCAAACTTGACAAACTAAAATTCGTGCAAATCGAAAGATACATAGGTACTTTGGGATACCAATTATCATAAATGGGACGAAACTATATATGGGAGCTTATCTAACTCTGAACCGATTTTCACGAAACTTAGCACACATCATTCTAGACATAACTTAGTACGCTGCGCCCAATTTCATGCAAATCGAATGATTTATAGGAACTTTGGTGCACCATTTACCTTAAATCCTACGAAAATTTATATGGGTTGTATATATCTAAATCTGAACCGATTTTCGCGAAACTCAACACAAGTCATTCTAGACTTTATTCAGTACGCTATACCAAAATTTGTCCAAATCGAATGATTTTCAGGGACATTGGTGCACTATTTATTAAAAATCGGACGAAACTATATATGGGAGCTATATCTTAATGCGAATCGATTTTCACGAAACTCAGCACACATCATTCTAGACATAATTCAGTACGCTATGCCAAAATTCGTGCATATTGAATTATTTTCAGGGACTTTGGTGCACCATTTACCTAAAATCGAAACAATATATGAGAGCTATATCTAAATCTGAATCGATTTTCACAAAACTTAACACACATCATTATAGACTTAATTCAATGCGCTCTGTCAAATTTCGTTCAAATCGAGGTCTTTGGTGCATCATTTACCTTAAATCGGACGAAACTATATATGGGAGCTATATCTAAATCTGAACTGATTTTTGCCAATTTCAGTATGGTTCGTTCTTTGGCCACTCCCTGAAAAAATATTTTGAAATAAAAGATCCGCACCTCGTATACCACTTTCAAAAAATATTTTTAAACCAGTGAGCGGAGCAGTATAGTCGGACGGGGCCGACCATACGATACCCTACACAACTACCACGGAACTCTAACTTTCTGCAGAAGTTTATTCCCAGCCTGGGCAAAATTTCATGATATTTGCTCCCTCTTGCCCAATTAGAGGTCAACAGCACCTCTTCCTTACACTGGCATATATTCCGAATAATACCAATATTCAGTACAGCCCTTCAAATTACTTGTCCAGATTCCCTTCACCGTGAGTTGTGTTGTGATCTTCCGCTTATAATTGTGGCCTATAGATCGACTCGAAAACAAAAAATTAAGTTTTCAGTCCACTTCATCCCAACATTATTATCTGATCATTACCGAAAATTATAGGCGTTGTCCTTGATTATACCTGGATCCTCATGGAAAATTTCAAAGCGATCAGAACTATATTTTCGCCCTCTAGTGTGGTAATGGATTACTAAAGAATGTCTCAGTACGTAAGCACCTGTAAATATTTAAGTGTAATTAATGTGTAATCCGAGTACATACGATAATGTATTTGTTATCAATTTGGAGGCCAATCACTCCTCTTGGATATATTGTCAACTTCTTGGGTCTATGTCGTTCAGGGGTACATATATACGCTATAGAATACACCTTTTGTAATTTTTCACACAAAAGTCAGGGTCCATTTTACCCGCTAAATATTGTCCCATCTTTATCAAAAGAGGGAGAGAAAGAGAGTGCTTATTCATGCTTATTCTTTGGCCCGATTCCCTTCTCCATGTTTGGACCATAATTGCGGCCTCTGGAGCGACCAGAAAATCAGTTAAAATTAAAGTTTTTGGTCCATTTCATCCCATAAATATTAACCGATCTTTACAATAGGGGTCTTCATTGGCCAGAACCCATCCTACATGAAAAATTTCGTGAAGAATGATCCATAACTGTGGCCTTTATTGTGTTTACAAATTATAATGGACAGACGGTCGGACGGACACACATGTCTAGATCGACTCAGCTAGTCCAGATATGACGAACGGTATATTTAAAGGTGGGTCTAGGACAAATATTTCGTGGCGTTACAAACTCTTGGAGGTGCACAAAGCTATAATACCCTGTGTGAAAAATTACAAAATTTTCGGTGACGATCAGATAATTATATTGTGATGAAGTGGACCGAAAACCTAATTTTTTGTGGTTTTTCGAGTCGATCTATAGGCTCCAATGGGAATAAGAAGATCACAACACAAGGGAAGGGAATCTGGACAAGTAATTAGACGGGCTGTACTGAACATTAGTTATAATTGTCGGCCTCTAGTTGGTCCAGATGGTTCAAATATCGCGAAATATTGCCCAAGCTCAGAATATAGATCCACAGAAAGTTAGTTTTTCGTGGAAGTTATGTATGGTATCATATGGTCGGCCCCGTCCGACTATACCGCTCCGCTCACTGTTTTTTTTTTAATCCACGATATATGGACCTTTGAAAAAATATTTTTTTTACCATCCACGTCAGTAATGGATATCAAAAATGATTTTTTTAATAAATCCTTGTATGGAGCTTCAAAATATTCTTCAAAATCTGTTCATATTCGTCTGATAGATAGTCCTTGAAAAGTTGTTCGGAAATAGGTCTTAATTTTGGTGATTTAGGCAGACGAGTAGACTATTCACTGGAATTGCTAAATTTAAATTCGCAAAATTGTTTTTTTTTCTGTTTCTCCATCTCAAATCAAACAAAACCTGCCGCCTCGCATAAAAGGCCATAAAATGGCAAATTCTCTTGAAAAAATCACAGCAGAAAAAAATCACAAACAAAAGTATGTCGCAGTCATTTGTCAAGATTTAAACATTATGCTAATCACCATTTGATATTTCTTTTCATAATGATGATGACGATCATCATCATCACCAGCAGCAGCATCTTCATTTAAATGGTCATTATGTGCTTGGTATGTATAAGATGTATCATTAAGTGACGACGATCACCATCGTCATCATCATAAAACACACATTTTAAAATATTCCAAAAAACGCACAATAAAAACTTACATAATATCGTAAGATTGAAAAAAAAGAAAAACAACAACGATTTCTTTTTGGAGATCACATAATCACGGGTTTTGAATGTAAAGAAAACAACAACAACAAATTTTAAAATTGAATTTCATCAACTGTCGAAAAAAAAGACACCAAACTTAAGAAACCTTAACAATCATGAAACTGAGAAAAAAACCAACAACAATAACAACAAAAAACCAGACCATAACAAAATCGAAATGATAACGAAGGGGAGAGACCCACTTTCTTTTATATTGAGAAAGGTCCATGATTCGGTTTTTATATGGGAATAAAAAAATAATATAAATTAAAAATAATAATAATAACATATAAATAATAATAAAAATTTTAAAAATAATAAATAATAAATATTTTTTTTACAAAACTTTATCTTTATCTTGGCTTCAAAAACTCACGACCTTCTTGGAAAAAATACAGTGAAAAATGTTTCTTGTAAATGTTAAACCACTACGAAATTATTTCACTTCCTAAACCCCTCCTTCTCTTCTTCTTCCCTATGTGATTTTTCAATTACATTGGGTCGTACTTAAGACCCACTTTCTACCATATCAAAAATTCAAAAAAAGAAAGAAATGAAAACTATGCCGCTTTACCATTCATTGCCTGCCTGGTTGGCAAGCCAGTCACCACCTGCCCATATTTCTGTCGCCTGACATTCATTGAACATTTCACCTTTTCTGGGAGCGAACAACAAGACCAACAGACAAACCGATCGACTGCATAATTTTAAAATTTGTTGTAGATGATTGCTTTCCTACCACATACATATCTATCTAACTTTCCTAACTTTCGATGCAATGTTTTTTACATTAACATTACACACAAATTAAGTGGCAATAAGGGAAATATATAGGGTGTGCAAAAAAGGAATTACAATTTTTTTCTAAAAAATATAAATTTTGAAAAAAATTATTTTAAAAAGCCAAGCCTTATGTACAACTTGAAAGAAAATATTTAAAAAGTCCAAGACTCATATAGCCCTTCAAAAAAAAATTATTTAAAAAATCCACGCCTTATATATACCTCGAAGGGTGACGTAGGGGATAATAGATACCAAGCAATGGCCCTGATTGGCTTTAATATTGCGAAGCCCAGGCTTATCCTGGTCCCTCTTTCATCTTAATTGTGGACACTGACCTCCCCGCGGTGTCACCTGGGGTCACTATTTTCATCAACCATTATAAAAAATGGGTTGAGGCGTCGGGTTAGTTGTCCACACACGGAAAACCCCTCTTACCGTGAAAAAGCAACGAAAAAGCAAACCAAACCCCCCAATGTGACGGACCACGATATGCGAATCTGCACTTGGAATGTGTGCACGTTGCACAGAACAGGCGCAGTGTTCGCTTTGGCGGATGTACTCAAGAAGTACAAAGCCAATATTATTGCCTTACAGGAAATGCGATGGAAAGTAAATCAGACGATTACGCGCTGTATTATAGCTGCTATAAAACGAGACATGATTTTGGCTGCGAATTTATGGTTATCACGATAATAAAAGACCCCGGCTCCAGATTCACTCCAGTAGATAAGCGAATTGCTATAATCCGCTTAAGAGCGAAGCTCTTCTACATCAGTCTTATTTGCGCCCATGCTCCGACCGAAGACAAAGATGAGCAGACCAAAGACATATTTTACGAACGCCTAGAAACAGCATATGACCGCTGTCCTGGCCATGACATTAAAATACAGCTGGGAGATTTTTTTATGCAAAAATTGGAAGGGAACATATTTTTGGTCCCCCTGTCGGAAAATTCAGCCTTCATGAAGAAACCCCAGACAACGACATGAGGTTGATTGACTTCGCGGCAGCAAAAATTTTGATAGTTAGCAGCAACAGACTCAAGCATCTCGATATATACAAGGCCACCTGGATTTCTCCTGATCAAGCAACGAGAAATTAAATTGACCATGTTTTGATAGACGGAAAGCATTCATCCAGGGTATTAGACGTTCGATCGATCCGAGGAGCGAATATCGATTCGCACCATTACTTTGTGGCAGCCAAGGTGCGCACACGTCTTAATATTGCAGCAAAGGTGCTATGTAACACAACACGGAAACTCGAAGACGAAAAGCTGCAAACACAATAGGTAGCCGAGGCATACTCCGCTGAACTTACCCACATGCTTGACGAAAGCACTTCTTGTCCCGATAATAGTATAGAAGCACAGTGGCAATAAATTGCCCACTCCCTAAAAACTGCAGCAAAAGCAACACTTGGGTACCAAAAAACCACCATCAGGAAACGCATGGTACCATCAGGAGTGTCGGAATGCTACTGATATAAAAAACGCAGCGTATAAGGCAACCCTGCGGACAGTAGTAAAAAGTAATGCGATGGAGAATTATCGGGAGAAATAGAGAGAGGAGAAATGTGTTTACAAAAAAAAAAAAACGAGAAAAAAGAAGAGCGTGAACAAATCGAGATGTACATGAGTCAGAAAATGAAGTCCGGTAATTTTACCAATGAGTAAAACACCAAACCGAAGGTTTTGGTGCAGGCACATCCTCCTGTAGAGATGAAGAAGGAAACCTGGTGACAGATATAGACATCGTATTGAGGATCTGGAAGGAGCATTTTGAAAAACTTCTGGTATGAAATAGTAGCGGTGAAGAGGATACCCCAAAACCAATAATAGAGTGTATACCACCTAGCCAAGATGAAGTCAGCATGGCAATCAATCGGCTGAAGAATAATAAAGCAGCAGGAGGCAATGGTTTACAAGCCGAACTATTCACGACTGCTGGTCAGATGCTGGTAAGGAGCATGCATCAGCTGCTTAGTACAATTTGGCTAGAGGAAAGCATGCCCAATGATTGGAACCTCAGCATCCTGTGTCCCGTGCACAAAAAGGAGACAAGAAGATATGAGCCAACTATAGAGGAATAAGTCTCCTTCCCATCGCATATAAAGTGCTATCCAGCGTACTGTGTGAACGACTGAAGCCAATGGCTAATGAAATTATTGGACCATACCAATGCGGCTTGAGACCTGGTAAATCCACCATTGACTAGATTTTCACTCTGCGCCAAATCCTGGAAAAAAAACCCACGAAACATACATCGGCACATTCCACCCATTCGTCGACTATAAAGCCGAATTCGATAGCCCCATTCGTTCAGAGGTGCAGGGGATATGCAGGATAACTCTAACTGGTACAAGATCAGCAGTTAAAGTCGGAAAGGACCTCTCGGAGCCCTTTAATAACGAACGAGGATTCAGACAAGATGACAGTTTGTGGTGTGATCTTTTTAACATCCGGCTGGAAAAGGTCATACGAGAGGCAAAGGTGAATGGAAATGACACTCTGTACACCAAACAACACCAGTTACTCGCCTACGCCGATGACATCGACATAATGGTTCCAACATTGAGAGCGGTAACAGCCACCTTTAAACAAATTGAGAAGGAGTCTACCAAAGTGGGTCTGGCAGTAAACGGAAAGAAGACCAAGCTGATGGTATCAACGCGCAAGACGTCCAGTAGACTCGGACCAACTGTGGAACTTGAGAACTACAGCTTCGAGATAGTCAAAGATTTTATATACCTTGGTACCGCCATAAATAAAACTAATGACATCAATTTTGAAATTCGGAGAAGGATAGTGATGGCCAACAGATGCTGATTTTTCACGCAGAAGGGGAAGGCCACGAATAAGTTGGAAAGATCAACTGGAGGACAACATTGCCGAATATGATCTTTCAAATTGGAAAAAACTGCGCAAAAAACCGACGCCCCTGGAAATCTTTTCTAAACTCGGCTTATGGGTTGAAAGTTCTGGCACAAGCACATGTAATATTCACCTTGGAGAAAATTATTTAAAAAATCCACGACCAACTGTGGAACTTGAGAACTACAGCTTCGAGGTAGTCAATGATTTTATATACCTTGGTAACACCATAAATAAAATGAATGACATCAGTTTTGAAATTCGGATAAGGATAGTGATGGCCAACAGATGCTGCTATGGTCTGAGCAAACAACTCAAAAGCAAGTCCACCTCACGCCATACCAAACTCACACTCTACAAGGCACTGATACTACCCGTGCTGTTATATGGATCTGAAGCATAGGTACTTACACAAGCAGATGAAGCAGGTCTTGGAGTGTTTGAGAAGAATATTCTCCGAAGGATATATGGACCGATCTTCTATAGACATGGAAAAAATTATTTAAGAAAATATTTAAAAAATCTACGCCTTATATAGGGTTGGAAAAATCATTTTAAAAAATCAACGCTTCATTTAGCCCTTGAAAAAAAAATATTAAAAAAAATCCACGCTTCATATAGCCCTTGAAAAAAATATTTAAAAATCCACGCCTATTTGAGAACATACATTTTTTTATTTCCTTATTTTTTATCACTCCCCCATTTGAGTCACCCTAAAGTCTCCAACCATTTGTTGCAAATATTTTGCTATTTGTAATTCTCTGACTTTATCAACGTAACTTGCTTCTTTATTTTTTGTTTTAGAGCTTGTTGTTTTTTTTTGTTTTTGTTGTTGTAGTTCACAAATGAAATTTTTAATTTAAATTCAATTTTAACCCAGTCACAGAGTATTGAATTTCTTTGCAAAAAAATGTTTTTTTTTTTTCTCAAAGCCCCCCCTTGTATGTTGACGTGTAAACATGGTTATATAGAGTGTGCGAGTGAGTGTGTTTACACTAAAACAAATACGCGTGTGTTTATGAGTGCGGACGCAACAAAAGAATACGCGTGCATTTCGTTCGGTGAGCTGATTGCACCTCAATGTGATGTGAATATATTTTTTTGTTGTTGGATTTTTTTTTACCTTTTTGTTGTTGTTGGTGTTGTTGTTTTTTTAATACAGGTAACACATATTGTCGGTTTGAAATAACAAACACACGTCGAACGTCGAAAAAATGATAAAACGAAAATAAAAAAAAATTGCAACACGGAAGTTAAAATGTATGGATGTGTGTGATATACATAAGGTGTTTTATATATATATAAAAATATATACGTGAGTGTTTGTAATCCATGTGTAAGTGTGTTCCCCTTTTTTGAGAGATATTTTTATTTTGTTTAGTTTTTTTTTTTTTTTTTTTGTAATAAAAGGAAATTTATGAAATTAATACGAATTTTATGACATGTGATCTGTTGTTTTGGGACCAGCCACAAAAAGGAAGTCAAACTTGTTTTTCTTCTCTTGAAAAGGCAACAAAAAATAATAAAAAAATCAATGAAATATAACACACATAAGGTCCTCCTTAGTTAATATGCACCCTCCTGATTATAGGCGAGGTAACTTCCGTATTCTGTTAGGCTTTCATAAACTTGAGTCATTTATTATCACAAAAAAAAAAATAAATAAATAAAATGGTTTGCTTCCTTTAAGGGAACCCAATCGCCTTCTCGGTTTGTCTTCCCCTCATTTCATGTTCCAAAAAATTCTTTCCCTATTCCCTATTATCATAATTACGTTGTGCATTCTCTCTCCTATCATCAAATATTTGGCTATGGATTTTCCCCTCCACATTTATCTTTATCTATATCTCTATCATTATCTTCACCTCTGTCATGTGCAACACGTTTTTCCAACACATGTCAACAAAAAAAATAAATCGCATTTTTGATGTCGTAAAAAAAAATTGCGACGTTTCTATTTTTTTCCTTTTCGATGTCTTCACAGGTGGGGAGAAAAATCTATTTTTTTTCTATTCGAAATTTAATCGCAATAGAAATGTGAATGTAAAAAATAACATCTACTGGTATTTTTTGAAATTTAAAATTTTAATTTTTCTTTATACTATTGGTGACACTCCCGACTGTAGACTTAATAAAACAAATCTTTACAAAACAATGGCTATTGAATTGAAATTCAGAAAAAAATACAATGGAACTGAAATACATTGTAAAATTCTTATTGGAAATAGAAAAATAAATTTTTATTTAAAATAATTTTCAATATAGATATATAAATAGTCACGGATTTTTTAAAAATTGTTCTGAGGCCAATAAACAAGGCGTGGATTTTTTAAAAATATTTTCGAGGCCTGGCGTGGATTTTTTAAAAATATTTTCGAGGCCTGGCGTGGATTTTTTAAAAATATTTTCGAGGCCTGGCGTGGATTTTTTAAAAATATTTTCGAGGCCTGGCGTGGATTTTTTAAAAATATTTTCGAGGCCTGGCGTGGATTTTTTAAAAATATTTTCGAGGCCTGGCGTGGATTTTTTAAAATTTTGGAGATACAAATCGAGCTCTGGAATCCAGAAATTTGAAATTAACATTATCGTCGGAGGGTAGTATTGGGATAAGTACGTAGTTTTGGAAATTTGTTACTTATGTGTACGAAAAGTACCAAATCGTACTATAATTGGTACAATTTGGATTTGGGTGTACCGATAGAGCGGGAACAATAAAATGTGTAGGCAGAATTACTGTAGGGGTGTGGGATTGGGGTCAGGATTCAGTTTAAGAAATTAATACTCATGGGTACTAAATGGTACTAAATTTGGTACAATTTCAATTTGAAATTAACATTACCGTTGGAGAGTAGGATTGGAATAAGTACGTAGTTTTGGAAATTTGTTACGAAAAGTACTAAATCGTACTATAATAGAACAATGAAATTTGGAGTCAGGATCATTGTAGGGGTGTAGGATTAGGGTCAGGACTCAGTTCAAGACATTATTACATATGGGTACTAAATGGTACTAAATTTGGAACAATTTCAATTTTAGGTGAACCAATAGGGCTAGGAATCATAAAATTTGGAGTCAGGATCACTGTTGGAAATTTGGAACAATTTCAATTTTAGGTTAACCAATAGGGCTAGTAATCGTAAAATTTGGAGTCAGGATCACTGTTGGGGTGTAAGATTGAGATATGTAGGACGTTTTTTGGTACAATTTAAATTGTGGGTGAACCGATATAGTCGGAATCGTGAAATTTTGATTTGATTTTAAATTGTGATAAGTGTGGGGGTGTAGGATTGGGGTAAGTAGGAAGTTTTGGAAATTGGTATCTACTAATGTGTACTAAATTTAGTACAATTTGAATTGTGGGTGAACCGATAGAGTTGGAATCGTGAAATTTTGATGTAGATTCACTGAGGAGGTGTAGGATTGGGGTATGTAGGAAGTTTTGAAAATTGGTATGTACTTATGTGTACTAAATTTAGTACAATTTGAATTGTGGGTGAACCGATAGAGTTGGAATCCTGAGAATTGGATTTAGGATCAGTGTGGGGAGTAGGATCGGGGTATGTAGGAAGTTTTGGAAATTGGTACTACTGTGTACTAAATTTAGTACAATTTGAATTGTGGATGAACCGACAGAGTTGGAATCCTGAAATTTTGATTTAGAATCACTGTGGAGGTGTAGGATTGGGGAATGTAGGAAATTTTGGAAATTGGTATGCACTAATGTGTACTAAATTTATTACAATTTGAATTGAATCGTTAGAGTCGGAATCGTGAAATTTTGATTTAGATTCACTGTGGAGGTGTAGGATTGGGGTATGTAGGAAGTTTTGGAAATTGGTACGTACTAATGTGTACTAAATTTGGTACAATTTGAATTGTGGGTAAACCGATAGAGTTGGAATCCTGAAATTTTGATTTAGAATCGCTGTGGAGGTGTAGGATTGGGGAATGTAGGAAATTTTGGAAATTGGTATGTACTAATGTGTACTAAATTTAGTACAATTTGAATAGTGGGTGAACCGATACAGTTGGAATCCTGAAACTTGGATTTAGAGTCACTGTGAGGTGAAGGTTTGGGTTAAATAGGAAGTTTTGGGAATTCGTACTACTGTGTACCAAATTTAGTACAATTGGAATTGTGGGTAAACCGTTAGAGTTGGAATCCTGCAATTTTAATTTAGAATCACTGTGGAGGTGTAGTATTGGGGAATGTAGGAAATTTTGGAAATTGGTATGCACTAATGTGTACTAAATTTAGTACAATTTGAATTGTGGGTGAATCGATGGAGTTGGATTCCTGAAAATTGGATTCAGGATCAGCGTGGGGTGTTGGATTGAGGTATGTAGGAAGTTTTGGAAATTAGTACTACTGTGTACTAAATTTAGTACAATTTGAATAGTGGGGGACCCGATAGAGTTGGAATCCTGAAACTTGGATTTAGGGTCACTGTGGGGTGAAGGTTTGGGTTAAGTAGTACGTTTTGGAAATTCGTACTACTGTGTGCTAAATTTAGTACAATTTGAATTGTGGGTAAATCGATAGAGTTGGAGTCCTGAAATTTTAATTTAGAATAACTGTGGGGGTGTAGGATTGAGGTATGTAGGAAGTTTTGGAAATTGGTATGTACTAATGTGTACTAAATTTAGTACAATTTGAATTGTGGATGAACCGACAGAGTTGGAAATCTGAAACTTGGATTTAAGTTCACTGTGTGGTGAAGGTTTGGGTTAAGTAGGAAGTTTTGGAAATTCGTACACAATAGGTACTAAATTTACTACAACTTGAATTGTGGCTGAAATTTGAAATTATTGTGGGGGTGTAGAATAGGGGCATGCAGGAAATTTTTTTTTGGATGATGGAAAAGTTTACTTATGGAAATAATGTGTGCTAAATGCAACTAAATTCGGTAAAATTCTGATTTGGGTGAACCTTTAGAACTCGATTCATGAAATTTGGTACTTAAATTAAATTTATGGTCAATATTAATGTATGTATTATTTAGTTTTTCTAACATATGCAGTTTTCTGTGAAAATAAAATAATATGTTGATACATGTTTAAATATTTTCCACATTCGCTAACGAAGTAGCGGGCATATGTTAGTACTTAAATAAACTCTTGAACTCAAACAACTTGTATTTTACTTTGTTTCACGCATATTCCATAAAAGGAATTATCAAATAACCCCAAAATATAGTCCCTCAAAAAATATTTTTAAAAAACCACGCCTTTTTAAAGAACCCAAAAAATATTTTTAAAAAATCACATATCAATATATTTTATTTTAGTGCAATTTCCAAATTTCTATTCAATTAAATAATGAAAATAAATGTGTTTGACATTTGTTTTCAATTTTTTCGTGGTATGTCAATAACCTACCTTCATTATTTTCAATTTCGATTCTATTATTCGCACATAAAGTTATTTTCCATGGTTCAATTTGATCAATGAAGGTCATTTCATTTATCGCTCTCTCTTCCTCTCAGCCAATTTTTGCCAGTAGACCAAATAAAATTGAAAGTTTTTGCCCCCCATTTTGGATGATGATTAATTTTCATTTACGTTCCCATATGGTATCGAAAAAAAACTTATGCTGGCAACAACTTTTTTGTTAATTGATAACATCATAGGTTTTGTTTGTTCTATGATTATGCGCAAAAAAGTCAATTATCTCATAATAAAAAATCAACAACATAGAAAAAATAAGCATAAGCGCATAACCCCTTATCACACCTTTGGCAAATACACAGTAGATCACAAAAGTTTGTGTACAAAAAAATTATAGATTTTTTTAAGTTCTTTTAGAGCAGAAGGGGGTTTCTTGAAGGCCGAATACTATTATAGAGATAAGTTTTTAAATCAAAACTACCCTAAAATATTTTCAAGAAATTTATTTGGTGTGTCGACCTGTTGTCGCATTACCTGTCATTACATTTTCCAAAACTTATCTCCGAAAAAAAAAATTGCAAACATTTTTACTACACCACCCACCAGCTGGTAATTTAAATATTTCTCTAAAACAATTTTAATTGCAAAGTTGTTGTAATTTTTCATTTCATTTTTTTGCTGTGCGGGTTTTACAGAATTGTTTCAAAATTCACACATTGCTTGACAAAAGTGCCAAGTAATGGGAACAACAACATCGACAACGGACACGAAACTATTTCCATGTCGTGTTCAGCCAGGAATTTTTACTTTACTAGAATGTAATAAAAACTAATAATAATAGAATTAAAAAACAACAACAACTACAAACACACAATAATTAAAAATTATAAAATATTTAAAGGCGTCATCTTGACGTAATCTAGAGAATACACACAGATTATCAGTGGCAAGCGACAACAATAAATAAATATTCGAAATAATAATAATAATTAAACTATTAAATACTATTTTTTTTTAATATATAGGAAAAAAGTTAAACTACAATTTATTTGTAGTTTCCTAATCTAATCACCAGAAGTGTGTGTCTCTCGACGATTGTGGCTTTTTTAAGGTTCATTTACAATCAACAAAAAAATCTGAAATTAATCTAAATTTGTTATTGTTGTTAGTTATTATGTTTTAGCAAACGATTACATTGATAATTTTCAAAATTAATTTCAGTTGTTTCCAAGTTAACATTTTTTTGCCATAACCTGATTGGTAACTAAGAGGATTTTTTTTAATCTAGGGGAAGCACTCTTGAGCACATGTTAGAAAAAATCCTCAGTGACAGAAAATATTTAAAAAAATTCACCCCATTTTTAGGGTCCCCCAAAAAAATGTTTTTAAAAAATCCACGCCTATCGATAGTCCTCCAAAAAAATTGTTTAAAAAAAAATTCCCCCAAAAAAATTGTTTTTAAAAAATCCACGCCTTTCGATAGTCCTCCAAAAAACTTGTTTAAAAAAATTCCCCCAAAAAATTGTTTTTAAAAAATCCACGCCTTTCGATAGTCCTCCAAAAAAATTGTTAAAAAAAATTCCCCCAAAAAATTGTTTTTAAAAAATCCACGCCTTTCGATAGTCCTCCAAAAAAATTGTTAAAAAAAAAATTTCCCCAAAAAATTGTTTTTAAAAAATCCACGCCTTTCGATAGTCCCCCAAAATTTTTTATTTCAAAAAATCCCCTAAAAAGAATGTTTTTCAAAAAATCCACGCCTTTTGATAGTCCGGTAAAAAAATTTGTTTTTCAAAAAATCCCCCCAAAAATTTTTTTTAAAAAAATCCACGCCTTTCGATAGTCCACCAAAATTTTTTTTTTCAAAAAATCCCTCCAAAATTGTTTTTAAAAAATCCACGCCTTTCGATAGTCCCCCAAAAAAATGTTTTTAAAAAAATCCCTCAAACATTTTTTTTTCAAAAAATCCACGCCTTTTGATAGTCCCGTAAAAAAAATAGTTTTTTCAAAAAATCCCCCATTTTTTTCAAAAAAATCCACGCCTTTTTAATAGTCCAGTAAAACAAATTGTTTTTAAAAAAAATCCCCCAAATTTTTTTT
>NW_026881717.1:0-36770 GCF_032173495.1 Musca vetustissima | reverse complement strand
GAAAGCTTAATCAAAACCAATCGATCTTGTTCCTCATAAAATTCGCCGCCAAACAGTAGGCTTGGGTCATTATTATTGACACTTGGCAAAAAGTGCTGGTCGGACAGGGCCGAGATGGGGGATCTGAAATATTAATTTCATTTTAACAAGCTAGTTTCACTTTTTTTTGCTGACAAGTCTGGAATTTGGCAAAATTATGTTGCTCATAATAGCCATTGACACTCGTGGCGCAACTCCTAAAGCATCTGTATTTAAATTACCCCAACAAAACTTTCATTTCGTCATGGCAGTTTTTTCGTCCCGGACATGTTTCAAAATCTTGTTTTTCTCAAAAGGTGTCAATCATCAACACATTGTCACTTCTGTCGTTGTCATCGTCCATACGATGATGGCCAGTCAAATGAAGGTGACGAAACCTGGCTTATGACATTCATGAAAAGATCAACTATATTTTCAAGGTGATTGAATTAATTAAAATAATGGCCGAAAATTTTCTTATCAAGAGGCTATTTTGCAGTACGAGGGGTTTTTGGAAGTCTTTTAAAAATGAAATGAAACTTTTAATTGCTAATCAAATCTTATCTAGGACATTACAACAGTAATGCTAGTTTGGAATGCAAAAATAAAAAATATTTTATTTTTCAATTTATATGAAGAAGGAGATCCATTCACTATATCTAATCGATTTCTGATTAACAAACGATAATGGAGGGTACATAAATTTATGTACAAGGTAAGTAGTGTCATTAAAACCTTTACCTTCATTAAAATCAGCAAAAATAATACAATGGAATGTAAGGAACGAAATAAAAATGTTAAAATTGGATTTAAAAAAAAAAATATTTGAACCACTAACAAATCAAATCAAACAACAAATTTTTTTACAAAATATTTTTTAAAGAGCTACAAGAGTGGATTTTTAAAGATATTTCTAGAAGAGCCACAAAAAAAACTGTGTATTTAAAAAAAAAAAACATCAAGTACTATCAGAGCCATAAGCGGGGATTTTTTAAAGAATATTTTTTCAAGGAATTTCAGAGGCATAAGTGTGGATTTTTTAATAAATATTTTTTCAAGGACTAACAGAGCCATAAGTTTGGATTTTTTAAAGAATATTTTTGGAAGGATTATCAAACCAAGAGGTTTGGAGTTTTTATAGAACATTTTTTCAAGGACCATCAGAGCCATTCGCGTGGATTTTTTTTAAAGAATATCTTTTCAAGGACTATCAGACCAATAAGCGTGGATTTTTTAAAGAATACTTTTTCAAGGACCAACAGAGCCATAAGCGTGGGTTTTTTAAAGAATATTTTTTCAAGGACCATCAGAGCCATAAGCGTGGATTTTTTAAAGAATATTTTTTCAAGGACGCTCTGATAAGCGTGGATTTTTTAAAAACTATTTTTTCAAGGACCATCAGAGCCATAAGCGTGGATTTTTTAATGAATATTTTTCGAAGGACCATCAGGATCATAAGTGTGGATTTTTTAAAGAATATTTTTTCAAGGACCACCAGAGCCATAAGCGTGGATTTTTTAAAGAATATTTTTTAAAGAACCACCAAAAATCCATAAGCGTGGATTTTTTAAAAATATTTTTTCAAGGACTATTGGAGCCATAAGCGTGGATTTTTTAAAGAATATTTTTTCAAGGATCATCAGACCAATAAGCGTGAATTTTTTAAAGAATATTTTTTCAAGGATCATCAGACCAATAAGCGTGAATTTTTTAAAGAATATTTTTTCAAGGATCATCAGACCAATAAGCGTGAATTTTTTAAAGAATATTTTTTCAAGGATCATCAGACAAATAAGCGTGGATTTTTTAAAGAATATTTTTTCAAGGATCATCAGACCAATAAGCGTGGATTTTTTAAAGAATATTTCTTCAAGGACCATCAGAGCCGTAAGCGTGGATTTTTTTAAGAATAGTTTTTCAAGTACTCTTAGACCAAAAAACGTGGATTTAAAAAAAATATTTTTTCAAGGACTCTTAGTCCAAGAATATTTTTTCAAGGACTATCAGAGCCATAGCCGTGGATTTTTTAAAGAATGTTTTCAAGGACCACCAGAGCCATGAGCGTGGATTTTTTAAAGAATATTTTTTCAAGGGCCACCAGAATTGTTTTAGGGATTTTTTTCAAGGACCATCAGAGCCGTAAGCGTGTATTTTTTTAAGAATATTTGTTCAAGTACTCTTAGACCAAAAAACGTGGATTTAAAAAATATATATTTTTTCAAGTACTCTTAGACCAAAAAACGTGGATTTAAAAAAAAATATTTTTTCAAGGACTCTTAGTCCAAGAATATTTTTTCAAGGACTATCACAGCCGTAGCCGTGGATTTTTTAAAGAATGTTTTCAAGGACCACCAGAGCCATGAGCGTGGATTTTTTAAAGAATATTTTTTCAAGGGCCACCAGAATTGTTTTAGGGATTTTTTTCAAGGACCATCAGAGCCATAATCGTGGATTTTTTAAAGAATATTAAAAAAAAATTTATGGACTCTTAGACCAAAAAGCGTGGATTTTTTAAAGAATATTTTTAAGGACTCTTAGTCCAGAACTGTGGATTTTTTAAAGAATATTTTTCAAGGACTCTCTGAGCAAGAAGCGTTGATTTTTTAAGTAATATTATTGCAAGGACTCTTATACCAAGAACCGTGGATTTTTTAAAGAATATTTTTTCAAGGACTCTTAGACCAAGAAGCGTGAGTTATTTAAAGAATATATTTTCAAGGACTATCAGACCAATAGGCGTGGATTTTTAAAGAATATTTTTCAAGGACAATCAAACCAATAAGTGTGGATTTTTTATATAATATTTTTTCTAGGTCTCTTAGAGCAAGAAGCGTGTTTTTAGAGAATCTTTTTCAAGGACTCTTAGTCAAAGAACTGTGGACTTTTGAAAGATATTTTTTTTAACGACTATCAGACCCATATGCGTGGATTTTTTAAGGAATATTTTTTCAAGGACTATTAGACCAAGAGGCGTGGACCGGATGTTTTAAGAATATTTTTCAAGGACTCTTAGACCAAGAAGCGTGAATTTTTAAGATAATATTTTTTCAAGGTCTCTTAGGGCAAGAAGTGTTGATTTTTTAAATAATATTTTTTTCAAGGACTATTAAACTAAGAAGCGTGGATTTTTTTAATAATATTTTTTCAAGGTCTCTTATACCAAGACCCCATATAAAGGCCGACCTAACTTAAAAGCATTTTTAATTGTTTGAAATATATTTTGAAAAACTGTTGTCCAAAAAATACATGGTCTCAATTATAATTTTTTTAAGGATTATCGATGATAAACATTTTTAGATAATAAATCAAGCGAAGCGGAATATAGCAAAACCACATTTCTAATGAGCTCCATTAAATTACAAATTCTTATGGGAGCATCTAATTCCTTACATATCTTGTTCTCATTAAAGGATGCTGCGATCCTTTAAGAGATTTCCAATATTAGCCACACTATTTCCCACCAGATGTCACTGAAATATTTAATTAGAATTGTGTTTAATTGGAAATGTACCCTGAAAATATCCAATAAGAATAAAGGATGCTGTAAATACAAATTAGTGTCCATTTATGCGTTGCAAGTAATTTATTACTTGTTAGATTTGTTATCCAAATTACAAGTATCCAATAAGAATAAAGGATGCTGTATACCAATTACAATTCCCCATGCGTGAGTTTCTCACATTCCTTTGCTACCTGTTACACACAACAACAGGATGTTACTCCTGTCCATGTCGCTGTTGTGTAATCAATCAAAAAATGATGTGGGAAAGAAATTTAAATGTAATGATGTAAACATAACAAAATATCCAATTTTGTAAGGTTAACACCTACAAATCGTTTTGATATAAAATGTAACTCCGCTTAATGTATGAAGGTAATTTTTGGTTGTAAGTGGGTGTTTCAGTGATGACTGACTTAATGGAATTTTAAGCGTACCGATATAAAGGGCCATTTTTCTAATGATCAGGATGTTTTTTTTTTATTAAATGTATTTCCACGTTGTTATTAAACATGTGTATGGATCAATGGGTTGAATAGGGTGAAAAACGGGCATATTAACATGTATGGCACCTGTTCGAACGCTTCTGTTTGATAACGTTGGAGATGAAGTAGTAATTATATTGTATGAATTGTATGATTGTTACTTTAAATCGTTGAATGCAGAACAATTTATTAAATTTTAAAATTGTGAATAATCTAGAGCAACTAATACTTAAATGATTGAAGTAAGGAATTAGAAATTGTTCATAGATTTTTAATATGTTGTAGGTGGAAAACATTTCGAACAATTTGATAATCCCTTCTACTATTTTGATGCTATTTATTCATCTCCGTAAATCTCTATTCTGATGAAAATGATATATAGAATATTTTGAATCGTTTCATTATTTCATCGTTTTTAATTGTAAAGTTAAGTTTATTCTATTTAAATTTTTAACATTTTATGCGCTAATTTTTTACAAATTTCGACATGAAACATCACGGCATGAGTACATCGTTGAATTTAAGTGTTTATGTGGCGATATAGATCCATCCTAACGCACTGTAAAAAACGAAGAGGCGCTCGCTCAAAGACGACGGTTGTTCAAAAATGGTCATAAATGGTCATTAAGTTCTGTCATCCCAACTGACTGAATTCTTTTAAAAAGTCGGTAACTTCATATGGTGATTATGTCATTGTAAATTGTCTGTTGGTATGTTGTTTATTTGGAAAAAAATACAGGTTCAACTTTTCTCAACATGATGGAAAATTAAGGGCCCAGCCAAACAAAGAACAATTTAAAAAAATATGTTTTACCTTACATGAACCCAGAATGCCAAGTGCAGCATTTCTAAGGGAGAATGAATATAAATCCTTCAAACTACGGAAAATGATGCAGTACTTTTATATGGGGGTTATGTCCAAGCCAGCAAAACCCCACATAGGGGAGTCACATTTACTTTAGTCGTAAAATGTGGTTCAAACCTTGAAGATAAAGAAAATGTGGTATCGTTATATGGAAGATATACCAAACATGGATAGGTATTCATTTTTTGGAGGGACGATTTCATAACAATAACATCTTAAAATACCGAAAAATGTGGCTACCGCTCTATGGGGGCTAACCCGAGACATGGAGCAATATTGATTATTTTCTATGCAATGAAAATCCACAATATCAAATACCGAAATTTGGATGACATATGGGGGCCATTCGAAAAAGTAGCCTAATATGGATCATTATTGGTAGATAGATAGATACTCAATGTTCATTAAAAGTAGCGTACTGTTCATTAAAAGTAAGTACTGGCTAACGTTTGACCCAATTTTATGTATTTTTAAGGTCCTAGTCCTAATGTTTAAGCTTATTGTCTGTAATTTGTCATAAGGTTGGGATGTTTAATTAATTTGTCATTCCGGCATGTTCTTCAACCTAATTCGCTCTAATTTGATTTATCATGTCCATATAGGGTCTCAAATCTTATTATTCCTTAGCTGGATCGAGACAGATCGAGAACTAAAACCAGTAAGAAAAGTTCAAAAGTTAGACGGGGCCGAGTATATGATACCCTTCACCACTTTGGGTACAAACAAGAAATGATAACGTGTACAATATCCTGTTGACAGAAGAAACATACCATCTTTGAGTGACCATTGACATAGAATCGGATAAAAAACAAATGTGATCTAGACTTTGGTGATTTGATGATTTTTTGGTGTAACATTTGTATGAAGTACGGGAAAATTTTGTATGGGTTATGTATGTAAATCTGAACCAATTTCAACAAAATTTCACACACATCAAACTGGACTTAATCCGTATGCTGTGCAACAAAACTTCTCATATATCAATCTGGACATAATTCAGTACTCAATATTGTTCCTCAGTCGGACCAATATTGGCAGTATGATGTACTACTTAAATAAAATCGGACGAAAGTATATATGGGAGCTATATCTAAATCTGATCCGACTTTCTCCAATTTCAATAAGGTTCGTCCTTGGGCCAGTTAAGATACATGTGCCAAATTTCATCCAAATCGGATCATAAATGTGACATACACTCAGAAAGTGGTTCTATTCATATTTTCAAAAGGAACCATGAGTCTACCTCGATTCCTTATGCCTGTTACAAACATATGCAAAAAGACATAATACCCTGTACCACAGTGTGGCTATGTCTTTTTTCTGTATATATGGTAAAGTTCGTTTTTTATTCGACCCCGTTATTCTCCGTCGGCGCAGTTCGGCCGTAAATACTTCGGAAAAAATTTCTATCAAAAACTCCAAGAACTGCCCCATCTACTTGTCCATTATAATTTGTAAACACTATACAGGCAACAGTTATGGACCAATCTTCACGAAAGTTTGCATGTAGGATGGGTTCTGGCCAATGAAGACTCCTATTGTTTTTGGTAAAGTTCTAATATCTAGGGGATGAAATAGACAAAAAACTTTATTTTTGTCGGTTTTCTGGTCGCTCTAGAGGCCGCAATTATGGCCCGAATATCGCGGAATTTTACATAGATAATTGGATCGGGCCGATGAATAAGCATGCCTTTTTTGATACAGATCGGTGAATACTTAGCTAGTCAAATGGACCCTGACTTTTGTGTGAAAAATAACAAAATTTTTATTCTACGGCGTATATATATACTCCTGAAAGACATAAACCCGAGAAGTTGATAGTATATCCAAGAGGAGTGGTTGGCCTTTAAATTGATACCAATTATTTTGTCGTATGTACTCGGATGTGGGAGTTACACTTAAATATTTACAGGTGCTTACGTACTCAGATATTATTTAGTAACGCGTTACCACACTAGGGGGCAGAAATATAGCGCGGATCGCTTTTAAAATTTTCATGAGGTTCCAGTTATGTTCAAGGACAGCGCCTATAACTTTCGGTGATGATCAGATTATAATTATGGATGAAGTGGACCGAATACTTAATTTTTTGTATTTCTTCGAGTCGATGTCAATAATAGGCCGAACATCACAACACAACCCACGGTGAAGGGAATGTGGACAATTAATTAGAAGGGCTGTACTAAATATGAATAGTAATATTCGGAGAATATATTAGTGTAAGGAAGAGGTGCTGTTGACCTCTAATCGGGCTAGAGGGTGCAAATATCACGAAATATTGCCCAGGCTAGGAATAAACATCCGCAGAAAGTTAAAGTTCCGTGGAAGTTGTGTAGGGTATCGTATGGTCCGCCCTGTCCGAATATACTGCTCCGCTCAAAGGTTTTAAGTCTCCATGAGGAGGCGTCTGGGCTTTTAGATATTTTGGGGCTCCTATCCGAATTTTTACGGGGCATATAATTTGTTATTTTGGTTTAGCTACATTATTAATAAAACTGTCGTTATTTAGTCTAGAAATCCTGTTCGGAATTCGGTTGCATTCGGAAAATATGTTTATAGCTTGGATATTTTCAAAGCACCCTCATTATTAATGTCCACATTCATTGGCCCGTTGACGGTGATGTTTTACAAAAATTAAAAACATATTCTCTCTGGGAACACAAGTTTTATATTTTATTTTTCTTATTTTGCATTTACATCGCTTTAATAAAAGTTCCTTTTAAATTGTGATTTCTTTCATTTTTTAATATAAAAATTACTGACCATGGACAATGTCACGCGCCGAAAATTTGTAAAACGCACTTAATATGCAAGAAATATTGAAAATTTACAATTTCAATATTACTGCAATGAAGGCCAATGCCAACGATTGTGCCGTCCACATCCTCGTGGTCTCCACCATAATCCCCATCAGATTGTATTAATGGTTGATTCAGTTGGTTTTTTACCTATTTGCAGCTGTCCCCCATATTCTGGGTTCTTTGATGTGTAGACCAACAACCTAAAAAAAGAGAAAAACTTTTTTCAATTGAATATTTGTTGTTTGTTGGACACGCACGCGCTGTGGTAGCACAAGCCACACGTCGTCACACACCACAATTCGTCACCAGCACCAGAAAAATCAACATCATTGTAATCGTGCCACCGACCACCATCATCATCTTCGTCGTCATAATGATTACCAAAAAAATAAAAATAAAGGAACACGACTTCTTCAGTTTTAGTTGGTATAGAGTCGTCTGTCAATGACGCTTTAGGCTGACATTAGCTTATTATGATTTGTCAACATTGTACAAAGGGGGTAATCACTACGATGCCTCGATGAATAAAGGTCTGATGTCCGCAGAGGGACTTTGCATAAAGTCTGTTTATATTTATGCTGGATTGTGCGACATGAACGTCCGTGGCGTTGGCGGCTCACTTTTAGTGTTTGCTTTTTGAGCAGATAAATCCGAAAACAGTAAAAACAAACATTAAACCGTCATCGTACAACCCATTACATTTACGCATGCGCCCAAGCAACTAATAGTCGTAGTAGAAGATGACGTCTATGACTAATTCATAGACGTCCAGACAGACTGGCCAGTATTTACCAAGTAGTCCTTGTCGTGTGGAAGGCTTGTATAACTAAATCCAATTGCCACATGTTCAGATATTGTAAATCCCGTCATCATTATGCAGAGTAATATTTTAGACCTGTGGCCACTTGTCATTCGAGTTGAGAATTTTGATTTTCTTCCATGATTATTTTCATTCATTCATTGTATTGAGTCTTGATGTGGAAGTTTTTTTTTTTTCAAAATCGGAAGCACGTGTCACGCTTTTGAAACGTCCGTTTTTTGCTGACGTCTGCAATATTTTGCATTTATATGTATATGAGGTTGTTGTAGTTTTGTCTGTGGTCAAGGTTAATGTTGTTGGAGTAGGTTATTGTGCTATAATTGATGGGGTAGAATAGAAAATGGATTGACACATTTTAACAATTTATTAGAATGTAAATATCTTAAAATAGTGCCATCTTCCCTAAAGGTAGACCTTATGTTATGTTTACACCTAGGAATATATAGTCCTACTCTTTGAATGACGGAACTATCCAATTTTCAATATCCTTTTGATGGAAATTTACTATTGCTGCGTAAAACAGAGACTTTGACTAAAACTAAATTTCGATATTATCACTACTCATGCACAGATGCACGTGTGTCTTTTTCGTTTTAAAAGAAAATTCTCAGATTTAAACAATATTCACTATTCTGGAAAATGGAAATGACTTTGATCAATTGGAGTTCTTGAATTAACATTCAAGAATTGCAAAAAATTGCTTTATTTGGATATAAGCCTCCACCATACCTTAAACCGATCTGACGCTTATGGTGCCAAATTACAAATGCTCAAATTCGAAATTGTAGGAGGATCTTTATATGAGGTATATGCGAGCTATATTAATGCTTAATTATAGCAACATCGTTTGGAAAACTTCACTTACAAGTTTAAATAACGAAAATGGAGAGGTACTGTAGTATGGGAGTTATTCATAAATTTGAAGCAAAATACACCTTTTCAAATACCCAATGAAAATAATATGAACGATTACATTGTTATACAAAATCGAGATCAGGGTTGGTGGTGTGGTATATTCCTTGTGGGGACAAAATGACTTGGGTAACATATTAAGAATCCAGGAAAAAAAATCGGCATAGGTATTTTTTTAGTATTGGGTTCTTGAATTTTCTTCATCTGTAAATATTCTACAAAAATGTCGATAGGGCCTTCAGCGAGAAGAAATTTATATTTGCATGTTTTCATCGTCCTTTTCCGGTGTTGTTGAGCATAAATGTATAGGAACACTAACAAATTGAACATAAATTATACATTACACAATTAAAACTCTCGGTTTCGTCTAAAATATTTACCATAAATGTGTCTAAATGTGCCACTTTCATGAAATGTATTTGTCGGAGACAGATCTGCTATAGTAAGATCTATTGAAAGAAACTATGTCCGACGAATCCTACATTTCTTCATCAAGTTTATTTATAATTAGATATGGGCAGTGTGCAAATACCCAATGGGTAAATACCCGGTTGTGTAAATATGATATTGAATCGCCAATACAACATCTTGCACCATATTCCAGGGTCTCTGTTAACAAATAGATACCGAACATTTTTTATACGAAAAATTTCTACTCAATGAAAATTGAAAATATAAAATTACAGCTAATTTGGTTGGAGGACGTGTCCAAGCTCCCCAAAATACCGAAATGTGGGATATGGGGGATTCCTAAAAAGTGAACCAGTATTGATCATGTTTAGTAGAAAGATTTGACACGCCATGAGAAACCCACTGAAAACCCAAATTACCGAATAATGGGAGTCACCATTATGTGGTGGTTACCCGAAAACATGAACAAATGTTGATAAGTTTTGGTGGGGACATTTTCTACTCAATGAGAATCGAATATGTTAATTTGAAACACTCAAGCTCCCCAAAATACTGATATTTAGAGTGCTGCGTTTTTTTGGGGACTTCGCTAAAATGTGGACCAGTATTGATAATTTTTAGTAAGACGATTTACTACCATAGCACAATCCAAAATACATATGCCCACCACAACCACAGAAATATCCGGATATTTAAGGTACTGATATATGGGCGCTACCTCGAATCATGCGCCAATATTGATAATTTTAGGCAGATCATATAGCACGCATTCAATGTCGATTGAATTTTATAATGATCAAGAGTGACCGCTATTGTGTGGCTTATATCAAAAGGCAATAACCGGAGGCCCTCACATTTTTTACCACTGATTGTACTCTTAAAGTACTACAAAAAAGAATTAGTAGTGATTTGTAAAAAATGTAATTGTGTTTGATTTAATTTGATTTTGCCTCCGAAAGTCGTGTAAGTGCCTGCGGAAGTGCCCATATGTTCTACCAAACCCACTGGAGTAGTAGCAATGAAATATTGTGAGCTCTATCAAGACAGACTTCCAAACAGACGGATATGCCTAACATCCAGACTTCTACAATTTTTGTGATCAACAATACCCCGTTGAATATTTGGAGCTATTGCAAAAAAAAGACAATCTACTTAAATGTTCGATTATCTGAACCAATGTCGAAATAAAAAAAAATACATCATTATAGACTCAATCGGTCCACTGCACTATAGGTCAAATGACCACTTTTTCTGTGCAAAATTCATAGCGCCAACAAAATTATAGTATTCGTCATGAAATTTGGCCCAACTGATTTTTTTGTTACTTGAATCGTTATAGTTGAATGTGGAAGAAACCGGTTCAGAATTGAATATAGCTCCCATATATATTTTCGTCCGATTTTATGTAAATGCTGCACCATACTGCCAATATTAGTCCGATTTAGACAAAATTTTGCACAGAGTATTGAACTAGGTCTAGATTTATATATGTCAAGTTATGTTGAAATCGGTTTAGAGCACCATACTGCTAATATTGGTCCGATCGAGACAGAATTTTACACGGAGTACTGAATTATGTCCAGATTGATGTATGCGAAGTTTTGTTGGAATCGGTTCTGATTTAGATATAGCTCTCATATATAGTTTCGTCCGATTTTAGGTAAATGGTGCACCAAAAAAAAAAAAAAAAAATGTTTGCCCGATTGGGACAAAATGTTGCACAGCGTACGGAATTTAGTCGAGTTTGACGTCTGTGAAGTTTTGTTGAAATCATTCCAGATTTATATATAGCACACATATATAGTTTCGTCCGATTTTATGTAAATGGTGCACCAAACTCCCAATAATGGACCGATTTAAAAGGAAATTTTGGCTTGCGTACTGAATTCAATCCAGTTTGACATCTATGAAGTTTTCATTGAAATCGGTCTATATTGAGATTTTAGGTAAATGGTGCACCAAACTTCCAATATTTATGCGGTTAACATGCAATTTTCTTATAGATTTCAGAATGTCATGTACATGGTTTTTATTGCCTCAAATATCTATGTAGATCATATTTGTTATTTATCCGATTCCATGTCAATGGTCATCCAAAGATGGTATGTCTCTTATATCAACAGGATATTGTACACATTATCATTTTTTGTTTGTACCCAAAGTGGTAAAGGGTATCATATAGTCGGCCCCGTCCGAATTTTGATCTTTCCTTACTGGTTGTCTTTGAAAACACTAATCTTTCTGTGACATTTTTCCAAATTTTGCGCTAGTTTTAAGCAAAATAAATGTACTAACTGCTTTAAAAATGTCTCTCTTTCATCCGAAATGTTGAAAACATCACCAACTTTTTTTGTTACCTTCTTTTCGCAATATTTCAAAAAGATCGATTTTATTATACGGAAGAGAGACATTACTCGCAAAACGCAAAAAATCGCAACTTGAAATAAATGTAAATTAACTCATTACTTAACACTTAATTTATGTGCAAAATTTTTTATATTAGGTCATCTTTTTAATAACTTTCTGAAAGTCAATCTATTGAATTACTTTAACTCTTTAAAGTCTTCATAAGCTAAAGGGTTATTTTCATGTATAGTGTCGCAATCATAAAAATGTTTTGATTTAATATAAATATCCTCCCGTGTATCTATATTTTCCATTTTACACTAATTATTGTAAACACAATCGAAATAATACACACTCAAAGTTGACTAAGCACCACAGAAATACAAGCATATTTATAGAATAAATTGTATTGGTACCAGATGTGTTACGGTACTATATATTTAGCACGAATAAATATCACGTGGCTCTATTTTAGAGGGTTCTAAATACAAAAACAACAACTCGTGAAGAACGACACTTTGATTTTTTCCAATTTGGCACAGAAAAAACGGCCATTTGAACTATAGTGCACTGTACAACATTTCGTGTCTATCGCTTTGAAATCGGACCAACAGTGGTAAGGGAGCTATAAATTTTAACCGATTTTCGTCCATAATAAATCGACGCAGAATGTGATTCTATGTACATATATTCCTTAACACTTTCAGTGTTTTTGTCGAATATATTCGACATTTGAAAATTCTCTGTTTCTTTGTGATTTTTCGGATATCCTATGTACCGTTAACATTGATGTTTTTGTTTTTGCTGAAAAACAGACGAAACTGTCCGAGGGTTAAAATGAAAATTGCTTTTTTTCTAAACTCTATGCCTTTATATGATTTTAAGTACAAAATTTTAGATTTTTATTCCGACAAAAAATTTTTATGGCACTGAAAGGGTTAATGCCCATTAGGAGACATCGTCTAGACACAAATATTATAATAAATATAAACCAAAATATTTCGAAGAAATAAATCTCGAAAAATTAATTTTTCTGTGTCCGGCCAAATGTATTTGTCCTGTAAATTCTTGAATTCGATTTATTAATTCCGTTCCTTTCATATTGTATAGTTGGGGAAGTTCATTCGATATCCTAAAATAGAGATGTTATATTTTCGCCAAGTTAAGTTGCAATTAAAATACACGGCTGGTGTGCTTATTGTAGATCGTATAAAATTACTACTACGAACATTTTTATATGATAACAACTATTTTCTATATTTTCGTTATGTTAAAAAATAGTTCAACAGTTTCTTTCAGAAGAAAATAAAAAATGTCACTAAAAACTATTTTTCTCTATTAATCAAGAATACACAGATTTCTAAACTTGTTAACAAATATTTTATATTTTCGTTTTTTTTTTTCTATTTCTTCCCAGAACTACAAGTACCACACACCAGCTCGTCGCAAACTCAACTAAACTGGCGATGTCTTAAAACACTTGCAAGGACCTCAAAGATCAGTGTCCTCATGAAATAGGAAAAGAAATAGAAAGACAATATCCTAGCATACAATACCCTCAAAAAGAAAGAAATTTCATTTTCAATAAAAGAAAAAGCAACAACAAATTCCAAACAAGGAAACAAAAGACGACAGAAAAGTGAAACAAGAAATCTCTAAGGAATTCAATGAATAAAAGAAGATCCCTCTTTTTTATTTATAAATATAAAGACAAAATGTTAAGGACGAAGGAAACTGGAATTCCTTTTTACTATAAAGATCAGATATCAATGTGGACGTAGAATAATTCCCTTACACTGGCATTGAAACAAGAACAACAACAACACATGCACACACAGTGACAGTGGCTAGCTACATGCAACAGAACGAGATAGACGAGAATGAATTGTCGGAAAATAATAATGAAAGTAAATACCACAATAACAATGCCTGGAAGGAAAGGACACTAACATTGAAATGAATGTGCAGAGATGAGGACAAAAAAGAAAATATCCTTGATTTTTCCACACAACAACTTGATTCTCTTCTTTTCTATATTTGTTCTCTCTTGGTTTACATTTCTTGACTCACTCACTTGAAATGTTAATCGCCAGTGTCCTGTTAGTTAGTTAGTAGGTGTCTAGGTAGTAAACCTTGCGCGAACAAGTTGAATGGAAAAACCCAATGAAATTATTTTTTACAACCCAGCCATTTATGACCCCTGACTTACATTCAGAGGGCTGTAAAGTTTACAGAACATTGCCTTCAAATGAATTCTAACAGTAGGAGTTTTATGACTTTGTGTGTGTGCGCGCAAAAGGATCACTACACAATGACTCTCTCTTTTTTATGGCACACCATTAACATTGAACAGAGCTTGACTTAATCCACCCCATAATGTTAAAGTTAGTTTATATGTTAGTGTTGTTGTTGTTCTCGGTCAGTAGCAGGTAGTTAGGATATGGTAAGACGAAAACAAAAAGACTGTCGTCCTATCGTGGCGTAGATGGCACGCGACTTATTGGAATTTTGTTAGGTAGAAAAAGAAAGCAAGAGAACAAAAACATGCATGCTCAGGGGGATGATGTTAATAACATTTATTGTGGTTATGTTATTAACATTGTGGAGAATTATTAAAAAGGTTACTATGAGAGAAATTAATTTTAATTAATATTATATCAAATATTTTATTAATATATAAAATAAATTCTTATGGATTTTTGAATTAATGTATTGGAGTGGCCGTTTGGTTGTGTTTTAAATTAAATTTAAATTGTTTTTAAATTCAAATATATATCTATTTATTGCAGTTATTTTATATGATTTTGTTGTTCTTCATGTTATCTTACTTTTAATTAAGAAATGACATATGATCACATTTTCATACTAGCCAAAGACACGATTATGTGAAAATTTTATTTTTGTATTTAATTTTGCTTTAGATGATGTTCTAATTCAGGAATTAGTTTGTGTATTGTTTGTGAAACTAGTTTTATATTCCCATCAACAGATGGCGCCTGCATGACTAAAATAAGATTAAATTACGTTCTTAAATATAACTCTGCCTTAGTAACGAAATTGGTTTTTATATGAAACCATAAAAATATTGAACTATTTCGAAAATGTCTAGGATTATTAGGACTTATAATTATATAACGTAGGTAACTATTAAAATTTCTGTATAGATCATTATGCTTTTCCAATTTTTTCTCTAGTTCTTTGGGACTACGTATTGAAACATATGTATATAATATTTGGATGGAATTAAAAAAAACACTGCCAATCATACGGGGATATCGAATTTAATCTATTTGGATATAGATCGTTGGAAAATACTGGAAATTTTTGAATATTATTTTCAAACTTTCTGCCGCTACTATTTTATATATTCGAAAATTTGTGGAAAGATTTTACAAAAATACGAATCTAAAGATATTTTTCTTAAGGATCAAGGATGCTTAGGTATTGGAGAGTAAAAAAGCATTGAAAATAAAATGGATTTTTAACTCTATCAATTTTAAAATAATTAATGCGTAAAACGAAATTTTCCTTCCAGAAGTTTGTGACGTCTCCTGATATTGACGCTTGGTTAACTTTATAGATAACATATATGCGACATCGAACTTTTTTGACTAGATTCGAACTTTAATCCAGCTTAACGAACAAGACCAATAATTTGCAGATAATCGAGGACCACGTACTTATAAGTATATCATAAAAATTATCAGTATAGGGTGGCACCCTTAT
Source organism: Musca vetustissima (assembly GCF_032173495.1). NCBI lineage: Eukaryota > Metazoa > Arthropoda > Insecta > Diptera > Muscidae > Musca > Musca vetustissima. The sequence continues at coordinate 20,887 of NW_026881717.1, read as the reverse complement.
GGGAGGTATAGTGATCAACTGATTGCATTTTGGTGAGTTTGGGAATGTTTTTCAATCAAATGGGCTGTACAAATAGGTGGAAAATCTCTCTAATTTGATATTCTCATTTGGTGCCAAATCCTTCTAATATCAATGCCAATCCACCAAATTGGCTCTAATTGTATTTTTAACATTGGTTCTTTGGATATAGTCTCCAGTAGTTTATAGGTATTTTGATGGTCCTGTAACTTGGAATTTCGCATCCTTCTTTCAGAGAAAAGTTTATACCCTAGACAACTATGCTGTCAGGGAGCTATAGCTTTGCGTGACCCCAAGAGTTCTTAACGCTGCGAAATATTGGTTCTAGACCCACATTTTAGTATACCGTTCGTCATATCTCGACTAGCTGAGTCGATCTCGATATGTATGTCCCTCCGGGATAAAATTGATAAAAAAAACTTTATTTTTGTCTGTTTTCTGATCGCTCTAGAATATATCCGACCATCAATAAGCATCACTGTTTAATGAATATGGGTCAATATTTAGCGGGTCGAATGGGTCTAGACTTTTGTGCTAAAAATAACAAAATTTGTATTTTATAGCATAAATATTTTACCAGATACAATTACATTGTTGTATGTACTCGGATGTGGAAGTTATACTTAAATATTTTCAGGGGTGGAAATGTCACGCTGATAGCTAGAAAACGACGACGCTTATAATTTGCGGTAAAGATCGGATGATATTCAGATGAGGAAATATACCGAAAAAATAATCACAATTATAAACCGAACATCACAACAAAACACACGGGGAACGGAATCTGGCCAAATAATTAGAAGGCATTAAGATCGGTACGTATTCAGTGGGTCAAATCAACAAAGACCTTCCTATGTAAAATGCACATTATGACGGGAAATCAAGGTTCAGTACAGAAGCCAGGGTAAGAAAGTTGACCTCAAATATAGGGAAATAATGCCCATACTTGGAATATAGATCCGCAGAAAGTATGTGTTCCGTGGTTGTATAGCTTATCATATGGTCGGCCCCGTCCGACTACATATTCGCCATACAGATGTCAAGCGTCACTTTCGGTACATTTAAGGTCCTAGTCCAATTTTCCAATATGGGTGTCTGTAGTTTAGTATTTAGTTTTCTAAGTGCGCTTCGATTTTATGTATTTTGAATTTTCATCTCATGGTGAAGGGTATGGTCCCACAGAACTCTTTCTGTAAGAACAGTTCTTATATCCATTCTTCTATTTAAAACTTACCATCGTTTTATCCATGCTTGGAATTGAAAAAGAAAACTATGTTTGGAAGTTTTTTCCATTTTTATTTCAGGACTCGAATTAAAATTCGAATGAATTTGGCTATGGCAAGAAGTTTTTATTTCACCCTCAACCGATCAGTTCTATTATATATGAGCAGTCTGAAATCTCTTTTCAATCATTCGGTTGGAAGAGCCTCCAAAATACCATTAAAAGAGCGATATCGTCATATGAGAGATCGCATATTCTCTACAGATAAATCTTGTTGGGAATGTAAACAATTTAAAATATATCCTAAAATATATCCCGTTCATCGTAGAAGTAATAGCAATAATCTTTAATATTGGAAGGAAGGCGACTAATATGACCACTATTTTATGTCGAATCGTATATGCCATGGGGACTACAGAATTATATTAAAACCTTTACCGTCAAAAATCAGATGTAATATACGTAAAGAAATCTTTCTATTATTTCCTGGTAAAAATAAAACAATTAATATATAAATATATCCGTCCACTTATACCAACAGATTTTATATCCCATTAAAAATCAATCATTCTTTTTTACAGTCTGGATTTTTTTCCGGATCATACCTTTACAGAGTGGTCATATACCCAATAGTATGCAAAATGTTTCACATTAAATTCTTGGTGTAGTTGCGTATGGGTAGACCAGATCTCCTTTATGGTGTAAGATTGTAGTAAGATTGAAATATCGGTGACGTCACAAACTCTTGAGACCTCTCAAACTTATAATACCCTCATAACATAGTTTTTAAAAAGTTCAGAAATTTCCGTTAAACTATATATCTACCTTAGCTTCAATCTTGGTAAATCCATCAAAAATGTGTTTTATAATTAAAAACCACTACATAGATGCAATAATTACAGAAAGCAAATTTCCTCATCTAAATACTGCCCAATATTTGAAAAACAAAAAAATATATTTTTAATCCAAAATGATAAAATTGATAAGAAAAACAATACTTTTCTTCAATGCATTTGGCTTAATTTTCTAAACATTGCGAAAGTATGATTTTTATAGAAATTGATATTTAGGTTCTATACACATTTTATATCTTTCAAAAAATAGAACATAAAATATTTAATTGTACCACCCAACATGAACTAAATATTTAAATATATCCATCATACCTACAACACATGTACATGAGTATTGTAAATCCTTGTACTTGTAAATCCCGGGAAAACCCCAAACTACGGCGCTTAAACACAGCGCCCCTAACAAATCACACAACTCCACACACAGGACTTGTAGGCCCGTTGCACTGTTAGTATAACATGACATGTATTTGACCTGTTAGACCTATACACATAATCCTGGCGATCTTGCTCTCCCTCTCTCTGTTGCACCTACAGGCACTAAACTCCACGCACAAGGAAACGAAAGATATCCTTAAATAAATCGTTGTGTTCTTAACAGTGAAGGCATAGAAAATTGAGAACCCCTTTTGAAGAACCATAAAACGGAGAGCAGGTAGCGAAACTCTAACCACTACACTACATGGTACAACAATAACAAACCCTTATTCTCTTCTCATAGTGGGTACAAATAGAGAAGCAACAGGACGAAAGGTATCATTGTGGAATACGATTCCAAACAGTAAACAACACAACAAACATTCTTACTCACTACAAAACAGTCTTCTCTCAACTCATATTTGAGAAGAACAACCACCACCAAACGAACCAAAAACTTGAAAGAACCAAAATAAAACATTTTGCAATCGAAAAGAGTTCAGTTCGTTTTCAAAGATCGTCCAGTAAAGACATCTTAGCGGATTACAACATTTCTGTGGATTACTTTTGATTAAAGAAAAACACACACACCAACACAACAAAAATGGCCAGCGTTTGCATGTCACAAAACAACTACCAACAACCACAACATCATTTCCAAATCATCAACGGCAACATGATGATGTTGCCCCAACAGCAACAACACCAACAACCACAAATGGCTGCTGCCCATCACATGCAGTATGTCAACAAATTGCAACCCATTGCCCCAGCTCAACCCAAGGTTTTGGGTACCAGCAATTTGCAAAACATCCAACCAGCCATGCCAGCTGCCGGCGGTCCCATCATGGAGAAGAAGCGTTACACCTACACCAACATGCCCTATGGTGAGCAATTGCCCTCAGTTGCCCGCCGCAATGCTCGTGAGCGTAACCGTGTCAAGCAAGTCAACAACGGCTTCTCCAACTTGCGCCAACACATCCCTCAATCTGTCATCAATGCCTTGTCTTCAGGTGGTCGTGGTGCCAGCAAGAAATTGTCCAAAGTCGATACTCTACGCATTGCTGTCGAATACATCCGTGGCTTGCAAGAACTTTTGGAATCATCTGAAAATACCAGCCCCAACGCCAGCACCGCCGCCCCAACCACCTCTTTGAACTATGACGACTCCAGCAATGATGGCAGCAACTATGGTTACTCATCAATGGGCAGCCCAGTCGACAATCATGCCTATCACATGACTCACTCACCCACCTCATCCTATTCCGATTCTGATGTGTCCGTTAATGCTGCCAACAGCTTTGTCACCCCCTTGAAATTGGAAGAACCCGATCATGATTTCAAATTCGAAACTTTCGATGGTGGTGATGATGATGAGCTCTTGGACTACATTTCCTCGTGGCAAGATCAATAAGGAGTTCAATGTTTGACTCCTTTGCTCAGCTTGAAAAATACCCGCCTTCAACAAAAAACAAAGACACACGTTTGACCAGTGACTCGCAACTTGTGTCTCTCTCAAATCAACGACTCTCGTTTAGTCGTACAACGAGCACTCAACCTCATCAACTGGATCCTTGGCTAAGCACCAGTTGTCCAATTTTGCTGTAAATAGTAATCGTCTGTAAATATTTGGCTCCACTCAATGAAGCAGTGCCTTTGAGTATTATTAACTTAAGAGCATTTATTTTTTTTATTTTTTAATTTTATTTTAATTTTTTTAACCGGAAGACATTGATTTAAAACTTTTATTTTTATTATTATTTTTTATAATTTTAAGTTTTTATTTTTAATTTTAAACGGAAGACACTAAACTAGTTTTAAGGATGCAAAACACTTTTTGTTATACAACAACAAAAATATTTATTTAAAACAAAAAATACAAACAAAAATATTGAAAAAACAAAAATTTTACACAAATCTTTTTATTTGGGATTGAAAATGGGAAAACAAATTGGGCTTACAAAATAATTGCAACAAATAAAAAAATAAAATAAAAAAAAAATCAAAAACAAAGAAATAACAAAAAATAAATAATATTTGCTTAAAGAATTCAAACAAAAATTAAGAAATAAAATTGTAACAAATATTTTTATTTGGAAAAATTACAACAAAGACGGATTATTAGGATACGTAGATTTTGACACGGGTTTAAGTTGAACTATGTTTAGAAATACTTCCAACCCAACCAGGTTTTTTGAATTTAATCAAAAAATAAAGTGAAATATAACCTTAGGAACACAATAAAATAAAATAGGGAGCATTTCGAATCCCTTTCTAAACATAAAGATGGACACACATACAAGGTCCATACTTTTGTTATGAAATTTATCAGAATCACCAATAGTCTCACGAATGCTATACCTTCATTTGTAGAAATCTTTGAATTCTCGAGGGCCTAAAATATTCGATGTTCTGGGAGCTCCTCTATACATTTGACCAGTATTAATACGATCAAGCATTCTCCGTCCACGTTCAACGCTAACTTCCGACGCTTTGTTTGCAGTCAGGGAAGTACGAATAAATTCAATATCGATCCACTTTAATGCATAGCTCCAATATTATTTTGATTCAGAATGCTGTAACCAGGTCTGCCGAGTCGTGCTCTTTTAAGATATACTTCCCAAAATCAGGTTTGGATTCTAAGTCTGTGTAAGAATAGCTCGACTACGGAGTTTTCCTACAGGATCATATATTTTTCGTGCAATTTTACATTACGAAATGCCATTTCTTCGATAGTAATACAAATACGATGCGAGCTCCAGAACGACGTTGTTAACAATTGGACGTCTTAACAGAATATAATAAAGACTTATCTTTAAATGAATATTTTTATATATTTTTTGAGAACTCTCCTCAAGATATAGTCGATTTATTGGGTCAGCATCAAGTGACGGCAAGAGTGATTCTCAAACTTTAAATGTGGGCATGATAACTCAAAAACTAATAATCCGATCTATTCCAAATTTTGGGACGTTTCTCTGTGAGTGTATAGCTATCGTATGAACTAGGATAAATCCAATCTGTCGATATTTTCCTTATTTTTTAACTTGGTTTGTGGTAAAAAATGTGCGATTTTTCAATAATATTTTATCAAAGGTCTGCCTTTTTTATTTTTGAGCGAAGCCAATAGTCCTAGTTCATACGAGAGCCAGACATGTACCCCTTTCTAACACCTTTTGAATTTTCGGATTCCGATGTTCCAGTGAGGAGTTATCATGCCCGCCATAAAAAATAAGGACTTCAATCGCCAAAAACAACAACAACATTTTGTAAATTATTTTTCTTCTCTTTTAAATCTTCAAATATATATGTGCAAAGTTACAAACCTTAACAATCATTGGTATTGATTTACCAGCCCATTGAAAATCTTAAAATCGAGAATGGGGGGTTCCCTTAAGTAAGGAAAATATTTCTTCATTTTTTAATTTTTTCTTCTTGGAATTTTAGAGGGCCTAAAATATTCGAAGTTCTGAGAGCTTCTCTATAGGATAATTTTTTTTGTGTATTTCGGACTCTTAAGTAATGGAATACCTCTTGATAATAAGATAAAACTTTCATTCCATTTGTAACTCCTCAAAATTAATTAAAACCTTTCATTAAGTATATACATTTGACCAGGATTAAGACGATCCGAAGCTTTGTTTGCAGTCAGGAAAGTACGAAGAAATGTAATATCGATCCACTTTTAGGCATTTTAAGATATACTTCCAAAATTGGATTCTAAGTCTGTGTAAGAATAGTTCGGCTACGGAGTTTTCCTACAGGATCATACCATTTCTATTTCTTCGATAGTAATACAAATACGATGCGAGGTCCAGATACGACGTTGTTAATAAATGGACGACTTAAGTTCTCGTCTTAACAGAATATAATGTAGACTTATCTTTAAATGAATATTTTTATAAATTTTTTGAGATCTCTTTTAAAGGGGAAAATTCTATTTTGGAATACCTTCTTTATGATTCGTTTTTTTAAGATACCTAAGGCGTTAATTTTTTCGAGATTTTTTTTTATTAATTTCTCTTTCGAGATTAGCTACATGATCGGAGTTGCAATGAAAAGGAAAGCAAGAGAGATACTACATATACCCACCATTGTGCGACGGTTTCGCCTTGGTTAAGCGGCTCTTCAGACATATTGGGCAATTTCGTTACTTGATAAGTTGTATTTATGTCGAATATTGTTGCGAAATTGCATCTACGAATTAAATTCAAACGTGTCAAGGTGCGGACATTTGGCATCACAACAGAACATTTCTTTTCAGAGCAGATTTTTCTTGTAGTGTAGTGACATATAGACTACAATATTCTTCTTCAATGGTATAAACTGCATATTGGGCAACCTTAGGAAGATAAGGAGTTGACTTTGAAGGCTAAAGCGCCGGACAACAATTCATGGGAACCAGGATTCAAATCCTATCCGGGCTCAAACTGATTTTTTTTATGTTATGCCTTTTTAGGACGGATGATCATTCATGTAAATGTTTTTATTAATTTCTCTTTCGAGATGACCTACATGATCGGAGTTGCAATGAAAAGGAAAGCCAGAGAGATACTACATTCCCACCATTATGCGACACGTTTCGCCGTTTGTTAAGAGTTTAAAGGTTTTTTGTGAGACACATTCTTAAGATTAGTATGGATATAGATTTTTCCTTTAAAGACTTTTAAGACACCTTCGAAAGGCCTAGACTTTTTGAAACATCTTCCAAAGGCGTATAGTTTTTGAGACATCGATTTTTTAAAGATTTTTGTGAGACACCTTCCCAAGGCGTAGACTTTTTAAGGACTTTTTGGGACACCTTTCAAAGGCCTAGATTTGTTTAAAGAACTTCAGAGACACCTTCCAAAGTGGTAGATTTTTTAAAGAGACACCTTTTAAAGGAGTAGAGTTTTTAAATATTGTTTGAGACGTCTTACAAAGATGTAGATGCAGATATTTTTAGAAAACTACTCCAAGGCGTAGATTTTTAAAAGACTGTTTGAGATGTCTTACAAAGGCGTAGAGCAGATTTTTAAAAAAACGACCAATGCGTAGATTTTTTAATGACTTTTTGAGACTCTTTCCAAATGCGTAGATTTCTTTTTGGGATTGAGTTTTTTTCAAAAAACGTCCAAGGCGTAGAGTTTTCAAAGTCTTTTTGAGATTGAGTTTTTTTAAAAACGTCCAAGGTGAAGATTTTTAAAAACATCTTTAGACTTCTTTCTATAGGTGTGGATTTTTAAAGACATTTGAGACTCCTTTCTATAGGCGTGAATTTTGTAATGATCCTTTCTAAAGCGCAGATTTATTGAGGCCACTTTCAAAGCCTTAGATTTTTGAGGCCACTTGCTAAGGAGCAGATTTTTCGAGACACTCACTAAGCCGTAGGATTTTCGAAAGACCTGTATAAGTCCTGTTATAAATATTTTTGGAAATAGCGTCCTTAGATATATTTCCTATGCGGTAAATTAAATTAATATTTTTGGATACACCTTTTTTGAGGAAATCGAAACGCCTTCCCTGTAGTAGATTAAAAAAATATAGAGACCCTCCTATGAGAATTCATTAAAAAAGAGATGAAATAGAGAGCTTTGGAATTGATTTTGTTAACAGAAAATTTTTCATTTGATGCTACTTCCATAGAAGCAGATTTTTAAAACCTCTTTGAAACTCCTTTCTATAGCCGTGGACTCTTGAGACATGTTCTTTATACAGCGCAGATTTTTTGAGTTACCTTTCTAAGCCGAGGCACAATTTTTAGGCACCTTCCAAAGGAATAGATTTTTTGGAGATCACTTTCAAAGGTGCAAATTTTTTAAGGCTCCTTCCAAAGGCGTGGATTTTTGGGAAACATTTCTAATTCGAAGAATTTTTGAGACACATTTCTAATTCGTAGAATTTTTAACAACATTTATAAATCGTAGAATTTTTAACAACATTTCTAATTCGTATAATTTTGAACAATTTTTGAAAACAGGGTAAATCATATAACGATTTCTTCAGACATCCTAATGGTAAATCATATAAAAGATTTTTTCCGACATCCTTTTAGAGGAATTTTAAACAGCAGATTATAGAATAGGGACTCCCTCCTACGAGACTGCATTAAAAAAAATAGATATAGAGACCTATGGAATAGCTTTTTTTTAAAAGGATTTTCTGAAAACAAACAAACAACAAAGTCGTTAAGATTTTTAACAACTTCTATGTGGTATGCCCTTAAATTTTTTTAAAAATAGGAGGGGTCTTTGTGTGGAGACTATGGTTATAGTAAATTGTGTAATATTTTGTTGTTTAATCGGGAAAATAAAATATCAAATTACTGACGCTTAAGTCGAAGAAAACATGAAAATTTTCGGAATTCAGATTGTCCACGTTTTTGCAAAGATATTTTCGTCCTTCAAGAACCCGGAATGCCTAATTGCAGCTAGGAAATTCGACTCAAATATTGGAAGTAGGGCCAAACCTTCATATGGGGAATATTTCATAATTTTCTGCAGCGATGAATAACAGCATCCAAAAGCACAGAATACGTCCATTTTGGCAAAATGCGGCCTTCTGTTTTTGAGGTATACCAAAACGTGAACCAATGTTGATAAAGAGTTAATACACCAAATCTCAAATTATAGGCAATTCGATTGAAAAACGTACCCGAAGTCCCCAATGTAATGATATATGTGCTACCACGATATATTGACCAATATTGATTTGTTTGGTAGAGAGATTTTCTACCCAAGAAAGGATCAAACATCCTAAAAGTAGCAGCAATGTATGTACACAATTTCAATGCTCCATCTTCAATATGTGAGCATATCCTGATTTCACAAACGGACGGACTTCTAATCGACATAGAATTTTATGCTGATCAAGAGTTCTTTGTGGAATTTTCGACGAATATTTCGATTTGTTGTAAACGGAATGACAAATTTTATATACACTATAGTGGAGGGTATAAAAATAGTTTTTGAAAAAAGTCTTAGTCCACTATGTATCCTCGTGAGAACGACTTGGATTTTACAATAGAGTTTCTCATCAAATTGTATTCAGGTAAGAGCCCCCACTTTTCTGCACAGGTGAATGAACAATAATAAAGCGACGGAAGGCAATTCTTTTCAATAAATTGCATAAGAGACACAATTCGCGTTTTATATAAATGAAATCATACAAACAAAACAATAAATACTCCAAACAGAAACAATTGATGATACACCTAGTTATTGTTGTTGTTGTTATGAATGAGTGAATAAATAAATGAATGGCCATCATATGTGAATGTCCCTAACACAACAATTGACCGTCTAAGGATCTTCCGTTTCAAACCAAAAACAACAATTAAAAGGAAGTACAGGAAGCACCAAATAAGAAATGCGGATTATAAATTTCACAAAATACAACAACAAAAACGAAGATTGCACAGGCAAAAACGAGAAAAAAAGAAATCAGCAAACACACACATGAGGAAACTCCACGAAGGAATAAAAGGTATAAAGATTGTGATAATTTTTAAAGTTTTTTAATGAAGAAATTTAAAACGTCAGGAGACAAATGATCATGAGAGATCATGGGAGGAGAGCACAACCGTGTGTGTGTGAGTGTGTTCTGTGTTACCGGATATCAAAAAGAAGCTTAAGGATATCTTAAACCAGACACAAAAACTAAAGACCGAAGAAATTCAACACGGAAGGCAGTACCTTGCTTCCTTTACACAAAGCAACAACAACAACATAGAACTAGGATTTTGTTTTTTGGAAGAAAAAGGTCTAAAATTGTTACAATTTTAAGGTGAATTTAAAGGTGTCAAAATTCTAGTTAAGCCAATGATATAATATTTGCTAAGATGACATAATCATCATTTTCGCAATACCATGCAATCTTATTGTCTCCCTCCTTGCTGCTGGAAAAAAAGATTATCACTGATACATAGAGAATCTGATGTTTCCTTCCTGCTCTGATTTCATTCATGATCAAGTATTAGGGAATTCTTAGTCTCTTCAGATGATCTCAAGAATGAAATGAAAAAGATTTAATTACAACATTTCTTTTTCAACGCGACATGTGTTTAAATAGAAATTGTGTAATTTAAGTGAATTGTTGCGTGCCAGGAAATTGAGAGAATGAACAAAAAAATGTCCCCCTGATAACAATTGTCCTTTTGTAAACACTTCACATGCACTTGAACTCGAACTCAGTGACATCATTGCTGTGACTACTGTAGTGCATTGAAGACTAGGCAAAAACATGGAATTGGAAATTCAAAGAATATTTTTATTATGATTTATGAGAGTTAAAATTAATCATTTTTTAAATATGATAATTTCTGATATTTAGAAAAGTTTTTTTTTTTTTTTGTAAATTTTGACATATTTTGTACAAATTGTATGTATCGAAAAAAACATAGTTTTAATAACAATTAGCGTGGATTAAAAAAAAATACAAACAATAAGAGTTTGGTAAAAATTTAAATTGAGAGCGTAAGAAATTACAATTTTTAAAGATCCTGAGTGTGAATCTTGAAAAAATATATTAAACGAGTATCGAATAACTAATTTTTATATACATTTTATTAAACACATTTGAAGGACTATCGAAGCTGCAAAAAATGTAGTTTTTAAGGACAAAGAAAAATAATTTTGTGTAGGACTAAAGGGCGGAATAAAAAATATTTGTCAAGGAAAACAGAGTATATTTAAATGATATATTTTTTATTTTTGATTGCGCTCCTTTTCAAGCCAGGACTCTTGAGAATACGTTTAAGGCCATAGGTGGAAAAAATATATTTTTTAAAGGACTATGACTTTGTAAGACCTATGAGCATGGGGCTTGCTTTGAATGTTTCTACGATAATGTGTACTATTAGAATTTGCAGGGCGTGCATTTTTAAGAAACATGTCTTATAGACTGTCATAGCTATAAAGGCTTACTACACTGTGCAACACAAACAATAATTGCAGGGACATTTCAACGGATTATGAAAGAGTTAGAGCATCTATAAAGTGGGGCAATTATATTATATTTGAAATACAATTTCTCGAAATTCTTGAATGTTGAGGTTTATGAGGTATTTGCAAATATTATTAGAAACTTAATTAAAACGATGTTATAGCAGGCCAGAATATTCTCCAAAAATGTTTTTAAAAACATGCTAACTCATTTAGGGTCAAAATTTATCTTATTCAGTGTTTGTTTTTTTAGACAAGGGTTACCTCCCCTTTTTTAGCTTACCTACAAAGGTAGACATTCAAAACGCCAATACACGTATCATCTGTTTTTAACGTCTTGGAAATTCCCGGTAATTCTCTAGATCGACTCAGCTAGACTCGATATAACGATCAGGTGGGTCGGCGTTTTTATACCCACATAGTTGTGTAGGGTATAAAAATCACACCTCGCATTGTGAATTTGTATTCCATCCGCCATGAAGTGGAGTATGTATTCAATTTGTCGTTCCGGTTATACAACTTCGGTACATTCATTGTCTCCACGTTTTAATATATACTCAAATACAACGGTGCCCTGATAACACCAACCAATTTGGTATTCCGTGTTTAGGAGGATGACATATATCTATCCAGAAAATGAACCATGACCGGTTCATGGAGGGTGAAAACGTCTTTGAAGCAAATTTAAAGGTCTCGTTCTATTTCGTATGGTGAAGCACCTCAAACGGTGGCCAAACCAGGACTAACGGACAGGAAGGTTCAGCTATGCATTTGGTGGGAATTGCTTCTATATGACCAAACGCTAAATTCTGATCTCTACTGTCAACAACTGGACCGTTTGAAGATAGCAATTGACCAGAATTGGCTAACAGACCACACACATCACTTCGGGAGCTTGGCTGGAATGTTTTAATGCATCCGCCATATAGTCCGGACTTGGCACCAAGCGATTATCATCTTTTGCATTGCAAAATTTCTTTAATGATAAAAAATTGGTATCTACGGAGGATTGTGAAAATCGACTACTAGAGTTTTTTGCTAATATATAGTAGAACTTCTATGAGACAGACATTATGGAGTTACCTTTAAAATAACAAGAAATCATATAACAAAATGGTACAAACGGCCAAATCGGATATTACGAAGCATGTTAAATAAAGTCCTACAGTTCATATAAAAATAATGGATTGCTTTTTCCCCAACATAATATTGTTTTAAAAATTATCCGTAGTAGAATATTAAACCCCACTCGATATTTTCAATAACGTGGTCGCCAAAAAATCGTCCCGACCGATTTGAGGTGTGCGCCACATATTTGAAGTTATAAAATTTCCGTTCGGTTGGACTTAACGACAAGTCTACTTTTCTTCCAGACAAGCGTGAATTTTAGTTCAGGGGTAATCGAAATATCTTAAATCTTAAAAACTAGTTATACCCTACACAACTATATTGTCAGGGTATTATAGCTTTGTGCAGTCCCAAGAGTTTGTAACGCCGCGAAATATTGGCCCTAGACCCACCTTTAAGTTTACCGATCGTCACATCTCGACTAGCTGAGTCGATCTAGACATGTGTGTACGTCCGTCTGTCCATTATAATTTGTGAACACGATACAGGCCAAAGTTATGGACCAATCTTCACGAAATTTTGCATATAGGAAGGGTTTGGCCCAATGAAGACCCCTATTGTTTTTGGTAAAGAGCGTTTAATATTTAGGGGATTAAATGGACTAAATTCTTAATTTTTTCTGGTCGCTCCAGAGGCCGCAATTATGGCCCAAACATCTCGAATTTTTACATGGAGAAGGGGATTGGGCCAAAGAATAAGTATGTCTGTTTTGATAAAGATCGGTCAATATTTATTTTATATTTATACCCTGACTTTTGTGTGAAAAATGACAAAATTTGTATTCTATAGCGTATATATTTACTCCTGAAGGACATAGATCCGAGAAGTTGATAGTATATCCATCGAAGAATGGGTTTTTTGATACATTTTTGAACGTCGATATTTTGATATTTGAATGTATTTAAATCTCAGAGATTTTTTGTATGCGATATATTTTCCCTCCCAAACTTTAATTCCCACGCCTCGTGTTTTTTTTCATCCTAAAAATAACACTCCCGCACATGATGGTCCTTCACGATGTCCATATTTATCGCCCATGTTTTTCACACTGTACTTTAAGCATCAACTTGATGTTCATCACACTACCACTACTGCTGCTGCTGCAGCATGTCCTTTGAGGACATCATGGATGACACACATTTCCTCAAGTACTTGTCATATTTTCGAAAATTTTGTCATTCATCCAGGAAGTAGAATATGTTTTTGTTTATTTATTTTTGCACAGCTTCTTTTCCTGTCCATTAAGTGTTCATTCGTTTGTTCGTACGGAACAACGATGCTACCGATCGAATGTTATTCTTGGTGTAGTCAAATGCCTGTGTTTTTGTAGTTCCACTTTATTGCATTTTAAGTACTTGGAGGCTCGCTCTTAAAAGATCTTGTCATATGCGTAGCATTTATGAATTGAAATATGATATGGAAAATTTTGTTTTTTTTATGATGGCTAGGATGTTTGCCCACTCCTATTTTATGAACAGCGATTGATCATTTTTCAAAGGAATCGATGTCGCTAAAGGACAACAAATAAATATTATTGTTAGTTTTATATTGTGGATCAAGAGGAGTGCATTTCTACTTGTACTTTGTTGTTTTCTTGGCGTCACATAAATTTTGAAAAATGTCCTCGAAATCCGAATTTTTTCTTGTAAATACACTGTTAATGTTGTGTTAGAGAGACGCCTTCTTTAAAATTATGCTGCATTTGAAATTCATTAAAATGATTTATATTCGTAAAGAAAACTCCTACCAAAACTAAATGGATCAAATTTTAATTTAATGGATTCTTAGAGGAGGCCCGAGACATAAAGATCGTGCTCCGAGTATGTTGTGAAAAAAAACGTGGAAAATTTAACACTTTATTAAGTGTTGTGCATATTGTTACAAATTTCTTGGTATACTTTGGTAATTTTAAAGGAGACGTTTTTATTGCACAGCTATAAGGAAAAACAAATCACCAGAATTTTTTTATTACACGCAGAATGCAATTGGCGCCAGCTAGTAAATTTGAAGTAGCCAACAAAGTTTCACGATATCAACGAGAGGTTAGAATGTGGCGCCCAAGGCTCGGAACATGTTGGAAAAAATTTTAATTCAATTCCATGTTATTCAAAATAACACCTCTTGTTGGAAACCTTTGTATACTGTTATTTTGCTTTCGAATATCAAAAACTGTACTCTAACGATCTTGTTAATCACCACTCAACAAAATATTGCAGTGGGACACGCTTTATAAGCGTGTACCGGATATTGTATAAAATTAAAATTTAATCACAATTTTCGTTTGGTAATTTATTCGAAATAACAAAGTTTTTAAATACAAACAAAGAGACTAGACAGCAGCATTCAAAACGGAAATCACTCGACACGCCTCATAGATCCTGGCAAAAACACTGAGAAAAAAAATAACAAAACAAAAAACCAAACCTAAGCAACGGCCAGGACAAACACGTGGATATGAAAGTGAGTAATCACCCAACAAAGACAAAGGATACTCAAATGGACAAAAACAAAAAATGAAACGAAAGCCCTACACCACCAAAGCTATGGCCAAGTGGTTCGTTCAGTGTCTCGCCAAAGAGGGCGAAAAGGAATTTCGAAATAAAATATATGATAATTTGCTGAGTAATAAACTTCCGGTGTTTCGACCAAACCAAAAACCTACATTAACCCTACCATCCACCAACCCCATACAACCCTACCACACTTAATAAGAAACTATCACAAATAAAGTTTTTTGCTTTTGGGGTGGGGGTTGGTCGTCCATGACAACCAACAGGAAAATAATGAAATGAAAAGGAAAGGAAACCAACAAGACAATTGGCATGAATGAACAATAAGTGTGCCCGACTGACGAACAGTTCTTATTGTAAGGACCACTGAACACCCCTATTTTGCAATACTACCCCCTAATACATCATCATGTCGTAGTCGTCATCGTCAATCAGCAACAAAGGATATGTGATAAAATTCGGTTTTTATTGTACATTAATTATTAATGCAGGAATTTCGGTGTGTGCGAGTGTTGCACTTTTGCATATTTCCTTTTGACAATTGTCGCATTTAAAGGACACTTGGGTGTAATCAACACCCTTAAAATTTCTTAGAACTGGTTTAGTTAGAAATAAGAATAAATTTTGCTTTCTTGGTCTTGAATATGATTATGATAAAATGATGTCCTTAGATACGCCTACTTATGCTACTGCATTCAGATTTTGTGCAGTTGGTCATCATAATGGAAGAAATGTCGTTTAGGGACGACATTTCATTTCCTACAACTATAAATGATGCAAATTAAATATATTCAGGACATACTCAAATTGTCGTTGAATTTGTGATTGAAGGTCTGAGAAGGCACGAGTTTAAAAGGAAATGGGAGGTACGGTGAAAACACGCATACCTTTAGAGGAATAACATGAATGTTGTACAACAATGTCAGAAATGTACAGTTGCCTCGATCATAACATTATTATAGCAATCAGTTACAAAATCATCAAAAGGGACATGTTGATCTGGGTACATAGTGGGTTATGAGTATTAATATATTTTTTAAATATTGGTTGCTTAACTTGCAGAATATCCACACTGGTGAAAAAAGACGTGGCATTTTAGTATCATTTACAGTGGATAAACATTGTTTTATTCGGTCGGGACCTTTAAATGTTAAGCAGAGTGTGCTATTTTATTGCAGGGTGTGATATTTAGATATTTATCTATAAAAGTATTTTATTCGACAGGTATCCTATTCTGTGAAAAAAATCACCTAAACCATCACAATATCATACATTTGGAGAGACCTTTATATGGAGACTACGTCCGAACAACATTGGCCTATATCGAAACAGTTCTCCATTGACATTTTTAACATCTAGGACCCCAAATACACTTCAGTGAAAAATTGAGAGTAAAAGCTTGAAAATGTCGAAAAAAACCGGAACCTTTATATGCGTCAAAATATGGATCAATATCCAGCATTTTTATGTTTCTCGCCCACCAAAAATATTTAAATTACCGATTATAGGTAGTGATATCTGGTCGATCAATATGTCGACCGATATCTTAAAATGTCTACGAATATGGTGTTTCGAATATTGACCTATCTATATAAAAATTGTGATGTTCGGCTTGTAATCGTGACCTATAGAGCGACTAGAAAACCAGACAAAAATAAATTTTTCGGTCCATTTCATCCCCTAAATATTATCTGACCACTATCTGAAACTATAGTCGTCGTCTTTGACCATAACCGCAACTTTATGTAAAATGTCATATCCATCACGCAAGGGTGGTAATGATAATACCATATAATATGAGAATACGTCGATATTATTCGCAGTTGGTATAAATTTAATGGTTAATCACTCCTCTTGGATATACTGTCAACTTCTCCGGTCTATGTCCTTTTAGAGTAAATATTTAATCCTTCATAGAAAGTCTGGATCCAGATGACCGCTTATTCCTTAATCAGATCCCGCTTATTCCTTAATCAGATACCCTTCCTCGTGTAAAATTTCGTTATGTTCGGTTCATACTTGAGGCTTTTAAAGCAACTAAGGTGTTGGTCCATTCGATCCCCCTAAATATTAACAGATTATTACCAAAAACAAATGTCAAAAGCAAATCTTCGTGTAAAATTTCGTGATTGTTTCTTCTGCAAAGCTGGTCAAATGGTGACTATTTCGCATCACAATTTGCTTGCATGAAATCTTCGAAAAACGAACCATGACATCGTTTCCTCCTACAATTCCAAATCAACTTTCCAAAATACCCCCTTATCTCAAGCCTACATTCTAACATCGATCCCAAAATTTAAAATTCATAATTAATTTAATATTATTTTGTAGATTTTTTTATAAATTTGTAGTAAGTATTTACCGAACCTCATCATTAATCCACAATGTTTTTATGCCCACGTAGATTGTACACGCCTCGATAAGGTATCAACAACTTTAATCAAAAGATATTTAAGAATCCAGTTCTTTAGGGTATCGATAATGGTATCAAAAAATCTTTGAAAATGCACGACTTTAAGCTCTTGATCTTTAAGAAATCCACGCCTCTTGGGTCTCGATATGGGTATCAAAAAATCTTTAAGCCTGGGTACCAACAAATTTTAAAAATCCACGCCTTTAGGGTATCGACATGGGTAAAAAACAAATCTTTAAAAAATCCACGACTTTAGAGTATCGATATGGGTAACGAAAAATCTTTAAAAAATCCCCGCCTTTAGGGTATCGATATGGGTAACAAAAATGTTTAAAAAATCCACGCCTTTAGGGTATTGATATGGGTATAAAAAAAATAAATAAATAAATCTCGATATGGGTATATAAAAAAAAATTAAATAAAAAATCCACGCCCTTAGGATCTCGATATGGGTATCAAAAATAAATATTTAGAAAATCCACGACTTTCGGGTCTCGATATGGGTATAATAAACAAATCTTTAAAAAATCCACGCACTTAGGATCTCGATATGGTTATGCACAATTTTGAAAATTTTGTGTGGGAGGTACCAGAAGGAGTGGGCCGATATTCCCCATATTCCAACTTAATCTAAGTTTGAAAGAAATAATAAGATGTGCAAAGTTTGGATGAAATCGATTATTCCCTTTGAGAGTTATCGTGCGCACCAGACGGCCAGACAGACAGACGGACGGACATTCGTAAATTCGTAAACCACTCCAAATTTTCTGAAACGGATTTGGTCCGAGGAAACAGGTCCGAGGAAACATTTTCTCCGTATTAAAGTGTATATACCCTCATTAGCCATAAGGTTTAGGGTCTCTTCTCGTATGTTGTCATAAAAATCTATGAAAATTTAAACCTTTGGTGTCACTATGGTAAAAACAAAACTCATAAGAGAACAGAAGTCATAATTTGTGGTGCGAAAAAAATTAGTTCTACATCCTGATATGAATAAATTATTCGAAATTTGTTACATTTTGTCCATGAATAATATTAAAACCACGCTTTTGAGGTCTCTATGAAAAATATTTGAAATCCCAAAGGGATGACTGTCACTTCGACTATATGTTCAGATTACCCAATGTAGAAGGGCCTTAAAATATGGCATCGAAGTAAATTCGATTTACGAGGTATGCTGAATGATTTGTTTAGGATAAGGGGACAATTGAAGATTTTCAACAAGTTTGGATATAATATTTTTAAAGACGCTTGGGAGATTTTTAAACATTTTTCATTCAAATTCCTTCTTCTCTAAAGATGATCATTCCACGAACGCCGTCCAAAGGACTGAAAATTGGTACAAAGGAGATTTATGTTCTGCTGTCCATTATATTACGTCCCATTCCAACATAAACTCTACCGAGGACTCCCATTAAAAGCAGTTCTTTTTGTATGGTAGATATAAAACTGATCATTTTCGTATCGTTCACCAGAAATGCTATAAACGCAACTCCAACACAAAATGGAATTATGGGTACATCACTGTGTCACTCTCCCCATAGTTATTTTATTCCCCATTCGAATCATTAGATAGGTTGTGCTACTTTCAAACTTTCTCCACCAACTGGCAATAACAATAATAAAACCAACAATATTTTAAAATCAACATCTACGTCATATAATGAACCAAACATATTGTTGTTGTTTATTTTACAAAAAAGGAAGCGCTTCAAACAAAAGATTCCCCCTCCGCAAATGGAGTGACAAAGGACTTTCAAACTTTTTCTCTTTCTCTGTAATACAAAGAAATTGAATGTTGGAGAAAAAAATAAATTTCATTCAAACAACAAAAAATGACTGATGATGGGGAAGTTCAAAATAGTCAGCTATTGTTCGCATCCTTCTTTATAGAGAATTCCCTTGTTTTCTTATTTACTGGTTTCTTTTGTGCGTCTTACATTTTTTTGTTGTTCCTAAGGTTAAACATCAACTTTTATAAAAAAAATTTTCATTTCACAATTTTTACTTTCATTCATTAAAGTCGATGAAAACAATTTTATGTTGGGACTTCTAGGAAATTTCTAGGAATTTGTTGTTTTGTATTGGAGTAATGGTTTGTGTGTGTGTGCGCATAGTTAGGCTACACATTCACTATTGTTGATCGCATTTAATTGCCACGCGTTATTATATCATGATGTCCTTTTGTCCTACCTTGAATTTTAGTTTGCCTGCTGCACAATGGCTGGATGAATCTACGATGTTTGATTGAAAGTAAATTTTGTGGTTTGTCGTTGGTTGTGTTGTCATTCAGTCATTTATTGTGATATGTCATCGAAAAGTCAGATGCATCCATCCTTCAGTGTTTCTTGTTGTTGTTATTTGTTCTTTAAAAATTGCTGAAAGACAAAAAAAAAACTAAGTAATCCCATTATGAGTTTTGTTGAAAATATTACCAAATTTTGATTAGTGAAATGATAACCGTTTTTTATGACCGGTGTTAAAAAACACACACGGACCGACCGATGGTATGATGTTGTAAATAAACACACACACCTGGTGTGAAGGATATTAGATGGACAGATGTAAATTATGACAACCGTGTTTGTCGATGGGCTCCAATGCGACACGTGGGTCAGTCTAATGTGGAAGAGGAACGTGTTGATGTTAGAGAGGAAGAAGCATAGAACCGGTTTCATCATCATATATGGATTTCTTAAAGAAAATCGGTAAAAAAATATATGGAACGGTATGAACGAATCCTTAGCGATAGTCTCTATGTGAGCATAAAACATTTGAAGACATCCTAGCCGTTGGGTCCCTACACCTACACCTTTGGGTCACTATGTGGCATAAAAATCTTTACAAAATCAAACACTCTATGCGGGTTTGATTTTTTTAAATTAACCCTTTGCAACACACAGTAAGGAAAGTAGTAAAGTCGGACTGGGCCGACTATATGATACCCTTCACCACTTTGGGTATATTTTACATTTGTATCCTAACAGACGACGCGTTTTGTTATAAATCTATATCTGAACCGATTTCAGGGAAACTTGCCAGAGACTAATTTATATAACATCAGTATGTTGTGTCAATCGGCCTAGCTATGGATCTTTTCACGGAGTTTAGCAACATCAATCTAGACTTAATTCAGTACCCTATACCAAAATTCGTGCAAATCGAAAGATATATTGGGACATCGGGACTTACATAAAATCGGATGAAAGTATATATGCGAGCTATATCTAAATCTGAACCGATGTTCACGAAAATTTGCACACATCATTCTAGACTTAATTGAGTACGCTATGCCAAATTTTGTGCAAATCGAAAGATATATAGGGACTTTAGTGGACCATTTACATGAAATCGGGCGAAACTATATATGGGAGCTATATCTAAATCTGATCTGATTTTAACGA